>NC_089527.1:26795929-26988060 GCF_963924715.1 Thunnus thynnus
GGAGGAAAGAACAATAAATCATCACACACCAAGAGTCATCTATACATAAACAGATTTTCCCACCCACACACCCCCACCCCTGATCCATCATCACTGCGAGGGATATATTTGAATGACAATACTTTATGCTGTGCAATCACACAGCTGCCCTTTCTGTCTTTTTTTTTATAAAGCACAGTGGCTTGGCTCAGAGACAGCATTGAGCGGTAATACAGCCTGATGCCAACATAACCATGGGAAAGGTAAAGAAAATTAAATGTTTTTACTTACACTCTACACAACCGTATCTTTAAATTTCTTCAGATTTTATTTATATGGAGTGTTTTTAAATCTCTACTCTGCTATACATTCACAGCTCTGTGGTAAACTATCTTTGTGTGTGTGTGCAATGATTGCTTTTGCAGATCATATTCTTCGAAGACAGAAACTTTCAAGGGCGCTCTCATGAGTGCAGCAGCGACTGTGCCGACCTTCACTCCTACTTCAACAGGTGTAACTCCATCAAGGTGGAGAGTGGCTGTTTCATGGTCTATGAGAGGCCCAACTTCATGGGCAACCAGTACTACCTGAGGAGAGGAGAATACTCTGATAACCAGCGTGTCATTGGCATCAATGACTGTGTCAGATCTTGCCGCTTGATCCCCCAGGTATGTCATAAAAACTTGTGGAAATAGCCATAAGTAATGGTACTAATGTAGTTCTTGTTTGTTGCAAGGTTAAATACTTGTTTTTTTGCAAATCAAGAGCTATAATTCAGTAGTGAAATACCTGACCAGTCAAACAACTTAAAAACAACTAAAATGTGTCTGGATACCAGCAATGTATATCACTCCACTGCAGACAGTAACAGAGTTTTTCATCCTGTGCCAGCACCAAGGCTCCTATAAGATGAGGCTTTACGAGTGCTCCGACATGTCCGGCCAGATGCATGAGCTGCTGGACGACTGCCCAAACGTCCAGGACCACCTCAGCATATCTGACATCAACTCCTGTAACGTGATGGACGGCCACTGGCTGCTGTATGACCTACCCAACTACAAGGGCAGAGTGTACTACCTGAGGCCCGGAGAGTACAGGAGATACAGCGACTGGGGAGGCATGAGCCCGAAAATCGGATCCCTCAGAAGAATCACTGACTCCAACTGAAGTCAGGCTTCATTTAAATGCATCTTTCCCCATGTTTAACTGTCTGCTTTCCCAATAAACCAACTGCTTAATTAAACTTTGATGTCTTATTCTGTCTTATTCTATCTGCCAGTTCTCAGCATTGCCTCACAATTTGGAATTAGGTCACTAGAATTAATACTTAACACTACATTTTGTCAGCATTTTTTGAAATACCCCTACTATTGTGAAGTGCAAGTTTGCTCATTCTTCCTCAAAAAGAGTTTTACTTTGTCTGGCATCAGTGGGCTAAATAATGCATCTGCCATAGCTTCTGGTTAGCTTGTACACTGTAGTTTAATCTCCTCTATACCATATCTCTTCTATACCAATAAACTTCTATGGTATACCTCTTCGGCATACCATACCAAACAATGCCAGAGTTACCATCTAACAGTTTGTTAATTCATACAATTAGTTTTAAACACAAAACACCATACAGAGTGTAGCAGTACAGACTGGAGAGTGTGAGACAGGAAACTGACATGATAAAGTGAGCTGAATGTCATAAATGCAATGATTCTGACAGACCCGGCAGTGAATTATAGAAATAGTAAAAGATCAGGATGGACCTAATGAAGCAGGATACAAAGTTCATATTTGTAAATTTGTAAATGCACAGTATAAAGACACTTCCTACCACACTCTTTTTAAGTTTCACCAAATCAGAAACATTTAAGTTAACTAACCTGAGATGACAAACGTAAAATCAGATTGTTATGACGAAGATGTACCTCCTCTCCTTTTAATACTCATTCTAAAAAAAACCTGTAAATTATGAGAATCTTACACATTCTGTTTATGGTTGTCTTAATATTTTTGTAAAAGAAAGAGAAAAAGGAGGAGAATGTTTGTCACAAAGATCAGGTTTTGTGTCTGGGCCAAACACTGATTCACACAAAATGTACTTTCTATACCAGAGAACAAAGTTTCATTAAATGTATTTATAAGGTGTTTTGTTTTTAGTTTAGATCATTCACAATACAAATATTATAGTGAGGGTCATATCATGTTACTAAATATATCAAACATTATTAATATAAATTTACATTCTAAAATTGACATTAATAATTCTACATTATAGGTGTTCACATACAGGTTGAAAACTGAAACATGAAAGATTAGGCTTACTATGAATCCTGTAGTTATTATTCAAATCAAATTACTACTGGTCCTTTTGATAAATAGATAAACCTCAGTCACCGAGTTGTAATGTGTATGTAGTTTTTCCATCTGTATGAAGCTCCATCAATGGTACAGCGCTGAGGCAAATTAATAAATATATATAATTAAACGAACAATTTAAACCATGTCATAAAATGAAACTCATTATTTGCTAAATCTGGACCAAAAACGGAGGCGACATGCAAATTTTACAGTGCACTGTTACAGGGGAAGGCTTCAAAGAGTCAAATATGGCTGTGAGACATCAAGGGAATTGTAGTCCATTAAGTCAAAACTGTCCGATAGTTGAACAAAATGTGCTGTACCACACCTGAAGTCACGAGTGACGTGTCAGTAAATGAAATAAAAGTTGATATAAACATCACACACATACTGGTAACACACAGCACATTGTAACAGTGTATTCCATACTGTACAAATCATAATAAACTCTTTACGTCCAGTGCGGCATACAGACCAACAGCGCAGTACAGACTTACTTATTTGCATACAGTGGGGTTGCTCAGGTAGAGCAGTAGGGAGAGTGAATGGCTTCCTGCTCTGTTACGCAACATATTTAATGCGAAAGGGCTGTTCCATATTGTTCTGCAGCCATTGTCCACTGGATGTGTGGATACCATACTAGTCTTTTCCTTTGTCCATGCATGTCAAAACACCAAACCAGTTAATTATTTATCCTTTTTTTCAAATACAAATCCATATTTCTGACCCAATGTTGTGCTCCAACAAAAAGGTAAACATGTGCTAGTAGCCTTCAATTATAACTACGAGAGAATTTGAATAACAATACTTTGTTTGTCAAGAGGTAGTATAAAAAGCCCTGAAAACATGGGGAATCTCTCCAACGGAGACCATGGGCAAGGTAAGTACTGTTTTTCCTCTCTGCTCAAATTAAATGTAAATTGCAACAAAGCTTGTCAATTTGCTCTCAGTATATTTTATGTTGAACAAACGGCTAAATTCTTATTCTCCTTTTGCTGAAACCGGTAATTAGGCGAAGTTCACCTACAGCTCGTGACACTTCAACTTCTATTTTCCACCAGATTATCTTTTACGAGGACAAGAACTTCCAGGGTCGGAGCTATGAGTGCAGCAATGACTGCACGGACCTTCACTCGTACTTCAGCCGCTGCAACTCCATCAAGGTGGAGAGTGGCTGCTTCATGATCTATGAACGACCCAACTTCATGGGCCACCAGTACTTCATGAGGAGGGGAGAGTATCCCGATTACCAGAGATGGATGGGCTTCAGTAGCTGTATCCGCTCATGTCGGATGATTCCGATGGTAAGTGTTTATGATTTGGAAAGACAGAAAAGACAATGAACGACTGTAGAAGAATCATTTCAGCATTGCTCTTGCTTTAGAGTCTATGTTCAATTCATGAAGTGGGGATAACTTCACATATAGTCAGGATTTGAACATGTTTTTGTGTTAACAGTGTCTATTTAATTAAATTTGTCTTAATCTTGTCATTACACAAGACATAACATCATCTGATTGTTCCTTCTCCCCTTGATCCCACAGTACCGAGGCTCATACAGATTGCGCATCTATGAGAAGCCCGATTTCAGTGGTCACATGATGGAGTTCATGGATGACTGTCCCTGTGTGTCTGACCGTTTCCATCACCGCCATGTCTACTCCTGTAATGTTATGAATGGCTACTGGATCTTCTATGAGTACCCCAACTACCGAGGCAGACAGTACTTCCTGAGAACTGGGGAGTACAGGAGGTACCGCGACTGGTGTGCCACCTGCGCCATCGTCGGCTCCTTCAGAAGGGTCACTGAATTTTAGCCATCAAACAAAACCTTGCTGTAAATATAAAACACTTTGTTTATTAAAGATGTTGAATTTTTAACCTCCTTTGTGAATGTGTTCTCATTGACACACTTTTATAGTGTGGTTTTGTATATCTTGTACTTACTCTGTAACTACCATAAACAAAAGAGAAAAAAAACACTCTTATTGTATTTATTCCATAACTATATGAAACAATAGGAGTAAACAGCCTAATTGCACTGCAGCCAATCCAAATGGTATACACTTGTAAGCAAATAAACTACCCATCAAGTGGGCAACACCTGTTACACTACTTGTTTGACTCACTTATTTTCACTGCTGTACTCCATAGATTATAAATCCTTTATTGTATTACAAGATTAGTACCACCTTTTCTTCTGGCTGCCTGATATGATGCCTTGTAACTACGTTGCTGTACTCCATAATTTATTGGTAATTTAAAACTACTTATTAAATTCCTAAAAATCATAATATTGACAGCATGCAATTCACACACTTAATTTATTTTCCTGTATTATAAAGCAAGGGTGAGAAATAATCCCAAGTGAGTGAGTGCCAAATCTTGGCGTTAAAGTCCCACATCAAGCCAAAGTCCTTAACTTAGCTTTTCAAGTCCCAGACATTATGTGCTCTTCACCAAATGTCATTTAATTGTTTTAACAATACAATTATAATTATGGTACCTGTATTTAAAATTAAATTTAACAACACTGAACTTGACTAAATTAATTATTTACACTCTGCCAGCCCTTTACAGTTTCTGGTACTGAATCTCTAAACGTAGAGTAACTAATCTTTCTCACAACATGTCTCTGTCTCTTACCCACACACACACTCTACGTATCGTTAGCAGAGAGAGGGTCACAGAATGAGTGAGAGGAAATGAGAAAGAGAGACACCGTTATTCTTTGCAGTTACATGCAGTATGTCAACAGTTTTAGCAGCAGTCAGGAAGTTCAGCTACGAGTACCTGTCCAACAATGACAGACAACGATGTTGCTGATTGAGATTCCAGCGTTTGAAAGCTGGAAGCTCTGCTCTATTGTTGTGCTGGGGAGGCATGCACACACACTTGTGGGGCCTCTACATCCATTTTTCCCCCAGATCTCAACCCCCTTCATGCTAGTGTCCAAATGGAGTTGTTACTGCAACTACAATGTGATAATCCCTAAGAGGCTTCCCACTCACAAAAAAAACTATTTGTTGGAACATGTTCAATGATGCACAAGTAGCAGTATATTTGAAATATTGCTTAATATAGTATGTTCAGTTGTGTCAGATGGACAAACTCGAACAACTGTATTTACTGCAGGCAACTTTATAGCTAATCTCATAACAAAGCTTCTTTCTGAAAACTATTTTGTAACAGTTTCATCAATATATAATTAATTGTTTACATCGGTGTGTTTTATCATTTAGGATAACCTGCACAAGCCAATTTGTTAATCCATTGACCAGTGCTCAATTACATGATTGCTGCCCACACAAATGCAAAATGATAAATACAGGTATTGAGCAAATAGTGATAAACAATAATGTCAGTTTTTCTTATATCAAGTGTTTTAATCACATCCTTCATGTCCTTATCATAACTGATTTATTCAGTTCAGTTGTACTATTTAATGTGTAGTTAATACATTAATGAACTGAGTTTTTATCACTTGATTCCACACCTTATACAGACAACCTGGTTTGTCCATGTGTTAAATTCCTCATTGAATTCTTTAGCGAGTAAGGCATATTAAAGCTGTAATAAATATCAGGGCTACTTATTAAACTAGTGAACTTGTTTTAAATAAGCAATAAGCCTTAGTATTACGTAGTAATCATTATACTTTAATATCCTATTCTGTGCATAACTTGTATAAACTACACAGCAATCACCAAGAGACAAAACACATTTATGGTATTCACATAGATACAGCATATCTACTTTTCACTAAACTTTTTTAAGATGAGCAAATTGTGAATTTAAAGTTACTCTTTCATATCTCATGCCGCTCCTGTCATGTCTGACCAGCTGGCACACTCTCATGGCAACTGAATATTACTGTGCAGTATATCAATAAACAAATTAACCAAACATACAACCGGACATTTACATTGGACTGCATGAGAAAAAATTCTTGTAATTCACAAAACAAGATTTGTTGTGGGGAGAATTGTTGTGGAATGCAAAAATAAAAAGCATACATCAGTATAGTTAATTCTTTATACTAATTGAATATTTGTACAAGTTCTGGGTCTCTCATATGTTTGTCAGAAGTGTGGCCTGATGCCACTTTCGTTCCATCAGTGATAATCTGACCATATGTGGAGAACCTTCTGACTGGGAGCGGAACACACACAAAGCTTATGCTTATAATAGACAATGGAGATGACTGCTGCCAGAAATGTATGGATGGAAAACCATTGTTACACATTTGTGGGCCCCGTTCAGCAAAAGTCATACTGCTAATTCATCAGCTTTTTGCATTTGAATAACAACACGTCATGGCCCCTGGGATTTTGTATAAAAAGGCCCTGGAGTCATGGAGATAGCAGAGCAAGTTGAACCATCCACTGGGAACTACCTAAACCATCATCATGGGCAAGGTAATGGGATACTTACTTATTTTTTCACATATTTAAAACTTTAATCTAATAATCCATTACAGTTTCTACACAGCAAAATAATTTAAATGCACTGACTTGAACACTGTTAGATTCTTAAATCTTCCCTCTGCTCTCTGTTTCAGATCATCTTTTACGAGGAGAGGAACTTCCAGGGCCGCTCCTATGAGTGCATGAGCGACTGCTCTGACATGTCCTCCTACCTGAGCAGGTGCCAGTCCTGCAGGGTGGAGAGCGGCTGCTTCATGGTCTACGAGCGTCCCAACTACATGGGCCTGCAGTTCTTCATGAGGAGGGGCGAGTACTCTGACATGCAGCGCATGATGAGCATGGGAATGATGTTTGACTCCATCAGATCCTGCAGGCTGATCCCCTATGTAAGAGACCTCATCTAACTCTGACAGCATCCCTTTGATTGATATTAATTTAAAGTTGCTTGCATTTTTTTTAAACGTGTGGTAATATTTACATTTGACATCTTCTGAATTACAGCACAGAGGCCCATTCAGGATGAGGATCCACGAGAGGGAGAACTTCAGTGGTCAGATGAATGAGCTGATGGACGACTGTGACTCCATCATGGACCGCTTCCGCATGACTGACTGCCAGTCCTGCCAGGTGATGGACGGCCACTGGCTGATGTACGAGCAGCCCCACTACAGAGGCAAGATGATGTACGTGAAGCCCGGCGAGTACAGGAGCTTCAGGGACATGGGCATGAGCGGCACCAAGTTCATGAGCATGAGGCGTATCACTGATATGTGCTAGAAATCTGTATTTGACTTACTGACAAATAAAGATGATGTGTAATTAATAATCATGTTTGTCAAGCACTTACTTTCTTTATGTGGTTTCATTAACTGTAAAAATTACTAAATAGTTGACTAAATTGAAAAATAGTCTGAAAGCCAATCACGTAATATATACAATATATTATGTGATTGTTATATTTAAAAGATACAATCAATCAATATTTTCCAATACTGTTAAAAATATTTTTCCATCAAAAATATGTTTAAACACATATGACTTTTATCTAAATGTCCAACTCTGTAAAGAAAAAATGGGGTCTTAGTTTTGTAGCTTTGGTAATAATTTCTGTTGATTATATCCAGCTGGGCAAGAAACATGAAGGATGATCAGACAGGTTATAAACAAGCCAACAGTTAAGCCAGATTATGTGCAACTTTATTTGGACATGAAACTGAAAGTGGGTGTGCTTACAATGTCAAGATGTTTACAACAGTCAGTTAAATTTTTCTTTCTTAAAAATATATATTTTGGGGCATTTGATGCCTTTATTGGACAGTGACAGTTTAGAAATGACAGGAAACGAGGGGACAGACAAACAACAATCCACTGCTGAAATCAAACTACAGACATTGCGGTAATGTGTTTTAACCAGTAGGCTAGCAGGGTACATTAGTTTAATTTTTCTACTTTGTTTTCTCATTTAAATGTAGATGTGTATTTCTGAGTGCAATGTTATAATAACTTGTAGAACTGATGGCCAATTTTTCAAAAATAAGTTGTGATAAACTGTTAATTACGTATAGAATGTGAATATATCTACAGTTTACATGGTGAAAAAAATACAGATTGTGTTGCTCATTGAGAACAATTGATTACAACAACTAGTCAGTACCAGCGCTGGGCAAATTACTTGAAAAATGAGATGATTTATTTCTTAAAAAGTAATCATATTATTCAACAGCAAAAGCAATTTGTTACATTGAGTGTTACTTAACTTTTTTTACTCAGTTGTCAGCTCCATCAAGGTGCCTTTTAACTTCAAAGCCTCCACACCCACGTGTTACATCTTCTGTATTTAACGTGTGGCAAAAAAAGGAGATGTTGTGGTTTAACAAGCAGCCAGTCTACAGTTTGGAGGTATTTACTGACCAAAAACTGCTAGCTTGCTAACTGCTAACACTGGCCCCAGTGACTGCATGAATTCTCGTCCACTCAATACGGCTATATTGTTCTAAGCTGTATTGTATTGTTCACACCTGCCAACTCTGAACTAAACCAGTGACTCCTGAATGTAGCCTTATCAGTGACTAATGCTGGCAAACCTGGTAAAAAGACACAACATGCAAAGAAGACAACTCTGGAGCTACCTTGAGTCACATTTCTACTCCTTTGGTAGGGGTTAATTGCGTCCCTGCACCTCCAGCCTCCACATTGAGCTAGCACGAACTGACCGGGCTGTCCACTGAACACAGAGAGACCAAACTGACATCAGCCCTCCATCACACTACTGGTAAGACAGCAAACAAGTCAAACCCCAAACTTTCAAAGTAATGGAGCATTACAGGGATTCATGACTAATGTAATATCTGAATCTCAAATTGCAGAGCTTTACGCTACTCGTTACTGAAAAAGGAATTACATTACTTGAATGTGTGAGTTACTGCCTAACACTGGGCAGCACACGTATAAAGTATTCCTGTGTCTTCACAATCGCTATGACAAAGTGCCAAATAGAGAAACAACAACTAGTGAAAGAAAGTAAGAATCATTTATTATTATTATTTTAGTGAAGAAAAGAGCTTGATCATATGCAAGTTGATGAGATAGTAAATTAAGTGAGAAAAGTATACTGTACCTTTTTCAACATCCTCACTGTCATAAAACACAAACTGTTTAAAAAGATGGCAGAACTGTGATGTTGTTTAACCTATCACTAAGTCCCACAGTGGGCATCAGACTGTGCCATCATAAATCTACAGGGCCTCGTGACGGGTAACACCATACTCTATCCCTGACCTATCTTACCTTTAAAGGGGACATGCAGTATAATGCACATTTCAAGGTCTATATTTTTATTCTGGGGCTCTACTGGAATATCTTTCCGTGATTTACAGTTCAAAAAATCTCAAAATCTTTTTTATCTCGTACTTACCCTTTATGCAGCCCCTCAGCTTCAGTCTCTTTTAGGCTCCTCCTGCCGATGAACCCACTCTGTTTTGATAGGTTAGCTTCTGGTAGCTGCATCATGGCTGACTTCTGGCCAGTCAGGAGGTTATGTCAACAAACTAAGAAACAATCTATAGATGCAGGATTTGACTGTTTTTTCTTGTTCTTTACTCAAATTGTCAATTTCTCAAATATGTCCGTACATGTTTGAGCCGAAATCCAATCCGAAGTATGCAAGTGGACAATGCGAACAACACAGGGAAAAACCTTAGCAACAATCTTAGCAACCAAGGATATGGAACAGACAGTCATTTATGGGCATGCGTGATGATCTGATGTCAGCTTGTCGGCAATGTTTAGCATAGATATCTGACATTATAACAGTATATAAATAACAGAAAATCACAAAAAGCAGATAGCTGAAAAGGGAGAAAACTGAGGTTTTGGTTGCTGTTGCTAAAGCTCAGAGGCAGCTAGTCTGGGAGTACCTGGAGTCTAGCTCATTAAAAACAAGTTAACAGATCATAAACCTAGGAGTAATCATGACTTACTTTTCAGGATCATATCAATGGCATCACCAGGTTCATCTTTTACCAACTAAGAAATATCTCCAAAATCAGAGACTTTTGTTTCCAGTCTGGCTCACTTAACTTCTAACGATCTGGTCAGAGCTCTGGATTTTAATAAGATGGTGGATAGTTTTGTAAAGGAACTGATGAGGAAGAAACACCATTTTTAAGGCAAGACAGCTTACACTGTTACTGTAACAGTGTGTAGAGTCACTTTATGTGTACTGATTAAGACCAATCAAATCCTGTACTGATATATATTATGTAAGTGAAGCTTTGCCTGTGTACACGCAGTCATGCTAATGTTACTTGTGTGAAGGGGGGGGGGGGGGGGGGGGGGGGCTTTCTGTGCTTTTAACATGTGCAGCTCTTTGATGGTTTGGGACGAATAAAGCTCATTTCTCACTACCTGTAGAGCTAAGTTCATGCAGTCTGTTTGTTTGTTGTAAATGGGAAACGCATTGAAAGACTCTCATTGTTCTCCTTGTTAGTGCGCAAAGTCATAGAGCTCAAGATATATATGAATGTTCAGTTATTATAAATAAATAATAATTGTATATTTTGTAATAAATCAGTTACCAAATAAATGCTGCTAAAAGGGATGACATAGTAACCTGAGCATAATCAGGGGCCCCCTAAATTAATTCCATCAGTACAACATTATTTGTAGACATTACATACTCGTAATTGTGTTGCAGGCACTGGAAAACTGTTTCACTGGGCCACCAAAGACTGAGCATCTGTACTATATCTGTAAATCTGCCATCCCTCTGTCAGGGTCTTCTTTCTACATTTGTCACATGGGAAGACTGTGGTAATAACAGTAAGTCTCTATCTCAACCATTGCTACCAGCCATTTTAAACAAACACTCACAATTGATCATAATTTGTATTTCAGAAGATACATAACAAACATTTAACTTGTGGCGAGACAAGAAGCTCATCTACTGCTGATAATCTTAATCCATCGTTCTACCATGAATTTGGTGTACTGTAAGATCATCCAGAAGCCAATTTACAGTGGAATTTTCCACATTTAAAGAAGGTGATAATTAAAGTTTTGTTTATTACTTGTTACAAAACTACAATAGCACAGGCTACTTTTTTGCTAAATGAAATGGTTCAGAAAACTCTTGTGGATCCCACATATTGGCTATTGTTCTATTTGCTAAACTCTGGAGGACAAAAGACTTCTAGCAAAACAAAATGCCCTACCTTTCCCATTGTGTGTCACAATTCAATTCTGGTGGGTGAGCATGGCTCTTTTATATACTCTTAGAATACAAACATTGTAATGTTAATCAGTGTTTTTGAATGTCAGCCTTTTTGAAAAGCTGGTACAGCTTTCAAATTACAAAAGATTTTTGTGTTTTTATATGTCAATAGGGTGAGAGACTTGATAAGAAATTGATTCTTTTGGTGTTAAAAAGGAAACATCAAGGCTGAAAATACAGTATATTCCCTCGTAACGACACATATATGAGTATTTCACCAATCTTAATTACTATGTACAGTAAATATCTACATCATGATGGATACCCAGAACCTAGAAACAAGGAAATAAATTTT
The DNA here is from genome assembly GCF_963924715.1 of Thunnus thynnus. NCBI lineage: Eukaryota > Metazoa > Chordata > Actinopteri > Scombriformes > Scombridae > Thunnus > Thunnus thynnus. The sequence goes on from NC_089527.1 coordinate 26,807,754, forward strand.
GCACACATGTTTGCACTAATGTGTAATAACATCATCATAACTGCATAATTTAGAAAATGTAATTTAACTTCTTCATATTAAGGCAAATAAAACAATTAGCAGTGTGACCAGATCATCGAGACGTTTGTAACAGTAACATTTGTTTAGAATCACTTGCATGACAAATGTAACAAAATGTTCCCTTGTACAATTTTTATGCTATATTTTTATTTTCTAAAACTACATGCAAGTTTTGTCACCTACTATATACATATTTTTTATATCTTTTTATGTATTGTATGATGATGTATTCCATATGTCTCACTTACTGACTTTCCATTTAGCAGGCAGGGAAGACACCGTGTGTCATGGAGGACCAAGAGTGGTAGGTTGTTGATCTAAAAAACCTCTCTGGTTGAAGGTGCATTTATTGTAATGATGTGACCTGATGTACTATTAGAAATTAAGTAGTCTATTCTTTTATCTATTTTCTATGTCAACATATGACTCTGCTTTTTACATTCGATACAAATGATGACCCAGGACTAACCCTCAACACTGCCATCAATAACTGAACAAATACACTCTAAAAATATTCAATATATCCCAAAGTGTATTAGTTACTATATAACTTTTAACATGGTTTTGCTCAACCTGAGTAGCACTGTAAGAGATTGGTAAAATTAAATGGGATGGTGCTGCCATCTGATGGTGTGTAATGTAATGATCCTTGTTTTGCTGGATATAGGAGTTTAAGTTTTGATATTAATTAATTTTTTAGTGTATAGTTTTCCCATGTATGTCAATCTATTACCTTAATTATTACCATTTCAGTTGCACTTTGTTGTGTGAGTTCATGGGTATTAAATGAGATTCTTTCAGAAAAAGTCAGTAAGAGGAAGAATTCAAGAGGAATTCATTTAAAAGAGAATCGCTAGATTTTATTTAAAACCTTGCTTTTATACACTGGTGCTCTAATAGCAGGAATCCATGATACGCCTCATGCTCATGAACCTCATGCCACTCAGGCCCATCTCCCTGAAGCTCCTGTACTCGCCGGGCCTCAGGTAGATCATCTTGCCTCTGAAGTGGGGCTGCTCGAACATCAGCCAGTGGCCGTCCATCACGTGGCAGGACTGGCATTCATTCATACGATAGCGGTCCATCATGTTGTCACAGTCGTCCATCAGCTCATGCATCTGACCACTGAAGTTCTCCCTCTCATAGATCCTCATCCTGAACTGGCCTCTGTGCTGTAAATTGAAACGAGAGAACATGAGTCACTGAAATCCTCCTTCAAATATCATATTAATTTGTTTTCACTGGCTTCAATGTTGTTTTCCATATAGTAAAGGAATTGTTTCAAATGAAAAGGAAATAATTATTTACGCTACCATGGGGATCATGCGGCAAGACCTGATGCAGTCGCTCATGCCCATACGCTGGTAGTCAGAATACTCTCCCCTCCTAACAAAGAACTGGTTTCCCATGTAGTTAGTGCGGTCGTAGACCATGAAGCAGCCGCTCTCCACCCTGCAGGAATGGCACCTGCTCAGGTAGGAGGACATATCGGCACAGTCACTGCTGGTCTCATAGGAACGACCCTGGAAGTTCCTGTCCTCGTAGAAGATGATCTGAAAAACACAAAATCATAATGATGTATTAGATTTAACAAAGAACGACTTTTGCATTTTTTATTATTATTTTTTTACGACATGGGCATCAAATCACAGTAAAAATGTTAGAACTGAAAGATAAAAGCTGTAGACACCTTGCCCATGGTCATGGCTACAGTTGGCTGATTGTATTAGCTCAAAGGGACTGCACAATTATCTCGGTGTCCTCCTGTTGCTTTTATACGTGACCTTGCACTCAAAGGATGCATCACCCCTTTGTTCAAATTCCTGACAGAGCAACATGGAGCAGAGGCCCCTGTGTACAGTTCAATTCAAAGTGACCTTCAACAGATCGTGATTTGCGGTGGTTGCATTTGTGAGGAGAGGCCCGCTTTGTATTGTCTTTGCAGTTGAATAACAAAGAACGTGTTGTCCACAAACAAACCTTTGAACCATTTGAAGGGCTTATTAAATATATTATCTCAAATCTAATGTTTTTATAGCTAAAACAATAAACCAGATGGATTTTTTTAACAGAAAAAAGTGAAAGTTGTATATCAGCAACTTTTACTAAAATTGTATGTTCTGAACAATTCTGGACTGATAGTAGTGAACAAATACACATCTTGCTGAAGCAGAATAAACTAAGTTAACTGTATGAGCCTAAAAACTGTGTTATATCAGGCATGGTGATTGTATGAAATTAAATGAATGTACACCATTACATTAATAAAAGAATACTGAACAAAGGCGGAAAGTTATCTTATATTTCAGTGGTCACATATACTTACATTGAGCTCAAACTGATCTATATACAATTCATTTACACGTGATTGTATCTACAGAAGAAGCCTGTGCCACAGTACAGTGCAGCAGATGAAGAAACCTCCAGCCTGGACAACAGACCCTCTACTGTTCATGTCCACTCTGTCACAGTCTTTGAAAGAAATGTAGAGATACACAAAAGTTTTGACATTCACAGAAATCACAAACGTTTATATTTTATTCATGTACTTGTTACCTGAGCAGATCTGGCTGTGATTCCTCTCTTCTTTTTCTCAGTATTAATGTGAAAAGTTAACCCCATATTACACATCTAATTGTTTGAATGTAATACACAGTAACAACATTAAAACCAATGTAATACAAGGCCAGTAGACTTGTCATTATGGATTATTACATTTCTGGTTGATGTGGACACTTGGTAACACAAACAGCATTAGATTAGTTAATTGATTAGTAAACTGTTGCAAATAATTTATATTTAGGTTCTCCGCAACCATGTTTACACAAAACAGTACTCATAAGTTCTACATGTCACAATCAACATTTATGTGTAGGTAGTGTATAATATAAAGGAAAAAACACCACATTGGAATTGTGTAGAATAAAACTTTATTTTACAAAAGGAGCATGTGAAGGATTACACTAATATCCAGCAGCCACAGTCCAACCCCTGGATGCTTCTGTCTGAAACTACTGAACAAGCTGATGCTCCCATCAAGACACCAACACAGGCACCATCATACTGTCTCTCCTGGCTGGGCAGACTGAGAGGATGATATTCATATAAGGAACAGTTGCTGAATGTCTTGCAGCTTCTGCTTCAGTCCTGCATCAAGCTTTACTCTCTTCAGGCGTCCCATGTTGCTGCTGTGGTCTTCATCACTCACTGTGATGCAGCTTGGTCCCTTGCCACAGACTGCGGGTCTGTCTGGACAGAAGTGTAACATGAGATGTTTCAAAGTTTGAATATTACACATTAAATATTCCATGTAGAAAGGATAGTAACTGTTCAGGAGTAAATATATTCTAAAATGGAGTGAGTCTTGAGTATCAACAGTAATTGTCAAATTGCAGTCACCAGCACCATTTAAGAACTTTGTATTTTTTAGGAAGCTATAGTAATCTGATGGTTTGTATAACATTGATGGATGTGAATTGAGGGTAAACTGCTGGACATAAAAAAAACATAACATTACTGAGACAAAAAGGAAGACATGTATGAGTTACTAACAAGCAGTTACTAACAGCAAACTGATAGCTGATTGCTAAATAAAGCAACAGGGATTAGCTAACACTAAATCTTAGCCAGTTAGCTTGAGCATGTTACAGGTTCAGAATGAAGCTCTCGGTCCAAACTGGTGCAACATATTTATTCACAGTTGTTACCTGTGCAACATCTATTTCAGCACGTTATTCATATCATCATTTGTGAACTTAACTGTAATAACTTACACTTACAGCACTTGTAACCCTTGCTACAAAGACCTACATGTGTAAGCTGCAGAACACACTTTCATTGATGCAGGTTAAAACTGTTAAATGTTAAAACTCATTGCTCCAACTCACCAATTAAAGTGATTAGTGAATAAGCTACTGAGCAGACTCCACAGCAATGCACTTCTAGAGTATTCTATTGTCATTCCCAAATGTGCTAATGCTAATAATAATAATAATAATAATAACAAAATGTGGTGAGAAGTCACTGAATACTGATGTGTAGGTTTCGTAAATATTGCCTTCATGTTAAACCCGAATTCATGTGAGATGTACACCACCACGTCCACATGTTCTTCATGGGGTAGAATCATAGACTGTATATAAAGATGGACATAGCAAGGTGTGACGTCACCCGGTGGTTTGCATCGGAGCCAGTTTGAAGCCCACAGTTGCTACTTATGGAGCCAGGACCTTCCACATATGGAGTGTGGGGTGTTTCCTTTCATGCTCTGGGAACATGCCTCGCTGCCTTGGACTGAAGCTAATGCTAACTTACGGGGAATACAGAGTGGTGCAGACTTGTGCTAACATTAGCTAACTGACACGGCAGATATTGTTATCAAGTAACAATAAACTTACTGAAATACTGTGACAATAGTCTGACTCTGTGCAAGTCCCGGAGCTGGGAAGAAAACTGTCAATCACAGCTGTCAATCAACAGCCACATGGCAGACATCAAAGCTACTATCCATCTTTATATCTTATTAATGGAGCAATCATTTCCAAAATGACCACCAGCACACTTATTAGAGGGCCCGAATTTAGAGATTGAGAGCATAATGACTTGTTAAAAAAAATGTATTGACTTAATATTTCATGAGAGAAGTTGACACTATTTGAATGGGAGTCTATTGGAGCCAGCATTTGCACTTGAAAAGACTTCTGCATTGGCTTCAGTTTCAAGCCATGGTTGTTGTCGCTGGGGTAGAATGTGCACACCATCTGTGTGTTTTGCCTTTAACAATTGAATCAGCTGTTGAATACCTCATAACAAAGAAAACTGTGCCCTGACTCATTTATTCCTCCCTGAATAATACTGCTGCAAGTGTATGAGAGAGTTAAAGCTGTGATTCACTAAATGTGTTTCATTATTTTAAAACAGTACAATATGTTGTATTTTATGTGAACAAGAAACTGCTCATCTCTAGTCTAATTGTCTCTACATTCACAGCTACACTTTCACATTTATTTTTAAAATTGGCAATAAGCCAGAGGAAATAAGGCAGACTGAGTCAATGGTTTCTTTTAAATCTAAGCCCAAAATGTACTTTTATTGCACCACCTGCCATAATTTTACTTGATTCTAGTTTTATTCTGTTTTATGGGTTTTTACTATTTTTATCTACTGTCAGGCTGGCTTTTTTATGTTGTTCGTTTAGCACTTTTATTCTTTTATTGCTATGTGTTTTTATTTGATTCTATATTTTTTCATAAGTGCTATATAAGTTATTTATATATATTATTTATATATTTCTTCTTCTTATTATTATTAATAATTATACGAGTAGAGCTACCACACTTTTTTCATCTACAACTAAAACTTTAATAACTTTTTGAATGCATTTTGGTAACTATACATTTACTTTAATCTACAGAAGAGGGATAAAGACAATTTCCTCATTACATCAACTGATAAACCTTTACATATTATTAATATCTCTGAATCATGTGAATACTGTTTATCAAATGAAAACCATGTAAAATGAAGATAATTTGTGAGCCTGTTCCTCTTAGGTACATCTGAACCAATCAATAAGCAACAACAGTTGTCTAGATTACATCTCTATTATGCATTCAGATTACACAATATACAATCACAATTCAATCAAATTAATAGTTTACCATGATAAAAAACTGTATACCATGTTGAATATGAAAAAGGTTTTATTTCTGAGGATTGACTTCTCTTCTTAACAGGATTCATTGATGTGTCTGATAGAGCTGAATCTCATTCCATTGTATCCCATCTCCCTGAAGCTCCTGTACTCTCCGGGCCTCAGGTACATCATCTTGCCTTTGTAGTTTGGCTGCTCATACATCAGCCAGTGGCCATCCATCACGTTGCAGGACTGGCAGTCGGACATGCGGTAGCGGTCCTGGATGTTGTCACAGTCATCAACCAGCTCCTGCATCTGACCTCCAAAGTTCTCCATCTCGTAGAGCCTTATTCTGTAGGATCCTTTGTGCTGTTTAGAGACAATGTAAATATAAACGTGTCATTTTGATAGGCTCTGTGACTGTAACATGACATTTAGCACCTCTGAGCATATTAGAGATATGAAATATGTAGAACTTTGTATTTTTTAATATCTGAGTGTCACAAGAAGTCATACCATGGGGATCATACGGCAAGATCTGATGCAGTCACCGAAACCCATCATACGCTGGTAGTCAGAATACTCTCCTCTCCTCAGGAAGTATTGCTGACCCATGAAGTTGGGACGGTCGTAGATCATGAAGCAGCCGCTCTCCACCTTGCAGGAATGGCACCTGCTCAGATGGGAGGACATATCAGCACAGTCGCTGCCGGTCTCATAGGAGCGACCCTGGAAGTTCTTGTCCTCGTAGAAGATGATCTAGAAACCAACAGAGCAGTCTTATTTCAACATCATTCATGATGATGGATGATTACCAATCTCAATGTAAATCATCATTATCATTATCGATTTATCATCTTAGTGTTGTACTAGTGCCAAAAGAATGCATATATGTACTTAAATTTTGCACAATATAGCAAATAAATATAATGAAGCAATGAGCAAGAACTTAATGAGTGCAAAGATCATAAAAGAAACAACAAGAATCCAATGAAAATGTAGCAAATACAATGAAGACAAAATATCTATAATTCCTACCTTGCCGTGCATGGTGGCTGATACATAGAGTGATGCTATAGCAATCCTATCCTGGATTTAAGCCTATTTTATACCTAACGTGACATCCAAACAATCAGTGGCACCATTGTATGAAAGCCATGAGTCAGCAGCATGCAAGGTTAGTCCCTCTGTTTGTGAATGCTGATGGGAAAGTTATTATGCATCCTCTCACAGGCTCTATCGTTCTAGATCAAATGGCCTCTGTATCTACCATTTACACTTCTGATTACTTTAAATATTATCAAAATTATTTGACTCAGGTCACCATAACCATATATTAGCTCATTTCTAATATAAGGGTGCTTCAGTTATTTAAAGGAGTGGATTAACTATGTGCAGGGTGAAGCAACTACCTGTTTCAGTTACAGCATGCTTGAGTATTTGATTTATCATATATTATCTACTTGTTGTATATGTATTCTTATTTGCTCACACCTAAAATGTACATGAGGCAATCAGCTGTGTGCATAAGTACAATATGTAAGTTGGCTAGTTATAGTCAACCTTATTTGATGGTTGGAGTTAGTCTACATTTGCAATGCAATTCTACATACTTTTTAAATTACATTGTGTATTTCTTTGTGTGCAGCATATGGGGTATAATAATTCAGAGAGAAAAGACTGGAGCACACTGAGTGATTTGCAGCATTTAATAGTTTCAACACTACTGTGTTTTCATCAGAGTAAAAGAGGCATATACTGTATAGATATAGAGACATGTATAGTCAACCCATGATAGGTGTACATTTGTCATTGGGTAGAAGGTGGAACAAGAATTTAAACAAATAAATAAACTAATAAATTAGTGGATTCAAGGGCAGGAATTGCTAGAGGCAATGTCCAGGTGCCACACCTTTACAATAAAACAAGAATATACAATATCTTTGAGTTACATGAAATCAAACACAAAAGGTGCATGTTCTGCAGAAAACACATACCATGAATTACAGGAAGCATGACAAATTCAGCTCTTCATTAAGGCCAAAGGGCTCAGCTGTGTTGAGAGTATGAGTCCAATATGCCTGTCTGCAAAGCAGACACAAGTTGACTACATCAACAAATCTATAGCAAGAGAGTGAGGGTATAATAGTTTTCCATGGAGAATGAAACATCAATACAAAAAAGCAGATACAGTAAATGGTGGACTTTCTATCTAAATGTATTGTTTTTACCTTTTTATATAGCTTTGGAAACACATACTTGTTTATGCATCTTAACTCTATGAGACATGTTATTTGTATTGTATTTATTGTGTTTTATGGTGATCTCTTGGCCAGGTCTGTCTTGAAAAATAAATCTTAAGACTTTATAAAGTGTGTGCCTGGTTAAATAAAGGAAAAAAATAGTGAGGTCCAGAGTTGACAGCTACTGCTTTAGATAAGATCGTAAATCTCTTCAAGACATGGTGGCATATAAGTATCTTATTTTATTTATCTATTTGTGAGGATAACGCAAATTAATCTACATTTCTGTAAATATGCCAGTGTTAGCCAGAAAGATAATTTTCAACTGCAGTCCTTTGGCAGGATGTCCTGAAACCAGTGTGAATCTCACAAATGTCATGCATTATTTGCATAAGTTGTAATTGTATTTCATACAACAGCTACATTTGTGTAAACAAATATATATATTGGCCACAGTGGTAAAATATATCAGATTTGTAACCTGCTGAAGTACTTGTGGTGTATTATGTTTCGTGTAATTTGCTGTTGCAGCATGTACGTATGCTAAGGTTCTTTTTAAAAATGCAATATTTAATAGATGTGTTCACTCTTCAATGTTTATGTGACAATATATGTTTGTACAGTGTGTTGTGCCTGTGATGTCATTATATGACTATATGAAGGAAAAGTGAAAAGAAAATGAAAGATTTCTTTTGTTGTGAACTTATTTGGTCACCTCTTGGAATCTCACTGTGGTATATTCTGACCATGTAATCCTCTTTGTTCAGTCAGTGTATTGCACAAAACCACTGGTCATATAAAATTGACAGAAAACAGAAAAAAGCCACAAGTGGAATTTTTTTCATTATCTTTCATTTTTTATTTCAAAATGAAAATGTCTAGCACATGTCGGTGATACGCTTCATGCTCATGAACTTGGTGCCACTCATGCCCATGTCCCTGAAGCTCCTGTACTCGCCGGGCTTCACGTACATCATCTTGCCTCTGTAGTGGGGCTGCTCGTACATCAGCCACTGGCCTTCCATCACGTGGCAGGACAGGCACTCACTCATGCGGTAGCGGTCCATGATGTTGTCACAGTCATCCATCAGCTCCTGCATCTGACCACTGAAGTTCTCCCTCTCGTAGATCCTCATCCTGAACTGGCCTCTGTGCTGTTTGGAGAGAATAAAAAATAATGAATGTCTTAATTTCTAATGTTGTGGAGATTGCACCTTTGTAAAACTACTATGACATGCTGCTTTATACTTACCATGGGGATCATACGGCAAGACCTGATTCCACTGCTCATTCCCATCATGCTCATGTAGTCAGAGTACTCTCCCCTCCTCATGAAATACTGGTTTCCCATGTAGTTGGGGCGCTCGTAGACCATGAAGCAGCCGCTCTCCACCCTGCAGGAGTGGCACCTGCTCAGGTAGGAGGACATATCAGCACAGTCACTCATGCACTCATAGGAGCGCCCCTGGAAGTTCTTGTCCTCGTAGAAGATGATCTAAAAAACATTGGACATATTAGCGTAGAAGAATGGACACAATTTGATCTAGCAAGTCATATTCATGATATTTATAATTTGTTTTAAAAAATATTCTGAATCTTACCTTGCCCATGGTCATGTCAGTAGTGGTCATACTTAGAGAGAAGCTGTTTCTGTTGGTACTGCTACCGCTGCTGTGCTGTCCTGTTTGGTTTAACCCTTGCTTTTATACCTGACCTAACCCTACAGAGTCAGTGGGCCCCCATTGTGTAAACCCCTGACCCAGCAACATGGTATAGAGCGCTGTAGAGGCTTGTTTTACTCTGTCGTATAGTCACATAATAACAATAATAATAGGTTTGGTACTTCATTGTGCACCACAATTTACAGCTGGAGTTTAAATTGTTCAGTGCAAATCATCACTGTGAATCTAAAGTGGATTTTATTTATGAATAAAGAAATTTATTTAAACAAGAGTTCAAAAATGGAGGAGCATTTAGCAATGATTCAATAAATACTATTTCATTTTTCAAACTCATTTGGAGTAAATTCAAATAAATTCAAATAATTTTATATTACTAATACAAATACACTTGGATATTTTGTGTTGGAAAATGGGTTAGTGGTGTTTATTTTAGTTTTAACACTGACTGCATGATTCCAATATTACTAGACATACTGGCTATACACCTACAACCTTTTACTACTTCTTAGTGTGTTTATCAGTATTGAAACTCAGTTCTGTTGTGTCCTGTATTTGCTTGTATTTTCTGTATTTGCATTGCTTTTTTTATGCCACGTACATGTTGCAAAATTGGTGAATGTGTTTCTCAATTTGCTTTATTTATTTGCTCAGTTTTTTCTCAATGTGATATATATGTAGTTAAAGTGGTGACAAGATCTCAGTCTGAAAAAGGCTGTTTTAGCTCCTGTTTTCTTGATGAGCCCACTCTGGTTAATTTCCCAAAGCAGCTCCTTGGCAGACTTCCATCGGCTCCTGAGGCTACGTAGTAGTAGGACTTCGACTTCGACTTTCAGGGAGCATTTTAACCTGCGTTCACCTCATGTTTTGGAACTTTGATTATGTTTAACATAGACATTCAAAATTCTTACAGTTTGCAAATGACAGAAAATTACAAAAAGCATGTTATGTCCCCTTAAAGTAAGCTGTTCATTGCGATCTCCCATTGCAAGTGAACAAATCACGCGACATCACCTCCAACCCTTCTCACTCATCACTGTGGATGTGTCAACTCATCAGCAAACATTATGTGAATTAGCAACCTGCACAATCTCAAAGATTTATGTGACGTTGTGCCAAGCAGCACTTTGTTTTGTTTGCATCTGTAATCCTTGAGGCCACGGGAACTTAGAAAAGCAACAAGTCCTCCAAATTAAATGACCATACTCGTCATTTTTACAGAATGACGCATGAAAGTGTTATCAGAATGGCCGGTTGGAGCGCAATATGCTGCTTTTCAAAATAGGAGTATTATGCTGCTTTCCAAAACCATTCTAAATCACTGTTAAAAAATAATGATGTCTTATGGTGTGACAATGCTGTGGGTCAGGCACAAAAACCACTTGGTTAGGGTTAAGGAAAGATCATGGTTTGGGTTAAAATGCTCACTTTTAACGTGGTTTGTACTTCCTTAAAGTCAGGCAACCTTTGTCATCATGGCAACAGTAAACACCACGACTATCGTTATGGTTTTTAAAAAATGTCCTGACTTGTGGTCGGAAACAGGAAGCGACAAAGTTTATGATTTATGAGTTTTTTATAGTGTCATTTTTCTTGGGAGGATGGACTCTAGATAAGAGGGATCCTTCAAGGTACAATAAAGATCTTCTCCTTCACAGACATGTATCCACAGCAGGTGCTGCATAGCTTCTATGTGCACATTTTCTTGCCATTAGCCATCATGTTGCCTTCATTTGTATAATGTTGGAATTTTTCAACTTTCTACCCCTCCCTTTTTTAGCGTCACTGCAGTCCCATGTTGCCCAATGCCCACAGAAAATGAAGGAGGGTTCCACAATGTTCAGTGCGTCTTAACCTTCAGATTGGATAAAAGGGTATGCATGTCTTAGAAGTGTGAATTGCTGTGGACATGTAATCATACAGTAATTGAACCCTACCATAATGTTCTTTGACATGTGTATAGGCTTTGTAATGAGCTTTTCTGACATTCTTTCCTCTTATTAATCACAGACCATATGCAAATTAATGACTATCTTAATTTTTTGACAAGTCCTCCAAATTAAACAACCAAATACATTGTTTGCACTCCAGAATGACACATAGGAGTATTTTCTCATCTGGAACCGCTATCGGCAGCAATTGACAAGACAACATCATTTGTCTGTGCTTTCTAAAACTGTTACAAATCACTGTTAAAAATAATTATGTTTTATGATGTGACAACGCTATGGTTAACGTCTGGTTAGGTTTTGGTGCAAAAACCATTTGATCTTGGTTTGGGTTAAAATGACCACTTTGTTAAGGTTAGAGAAAAATGTTTTTTCAAAAACTGTCCCGAGTCGTGTTGGAAATGTGACACTCGCGGCTGGATATGAGAAATGAATAGCGGTCTCCTGCCTGTGGCAAACTCCAAAGCTGGGTTATACCAGCTACCCAACCCACCACCTCCATATGAGGAAATTTGTCAATTTATATATATGTCATCTGAACTGCACTACCACTCGGGTTCATTATAACTATGGCTGCTAGATGGCATCTGTCACTCAAACATAACTATAGGTTGTTTTTGGGCAACTCACATTACAACCTATTGTGTCTTTTTTCTTGGGAGGACAGTCTGTAATTTTCACAGTAAAAATATTGGCTCATGGATTTTTCAAATAAATGAAAATACATTTAATCAGAATCAGATTTATTGCCAAGTAAGTTTGCACATACAAGGAATTTGTCTAGGTGTTATTGTACATAACAATCAAAAAATAGAAGGTAAAAAAAAGTATCTATACAATTTGATAGTGTGAATATATAATTTCTTTTTACGATAACGAATAAGTAGAAATATATTCTATGAGAAGAGAGCTGTTGAGTTTAAAAAATAATGTGCAGGATATTGACTGGGAATGTGTAAATGTTCATAGTGTAAACAGTATACTGTATGTAATGTGCAAGTGTAATAATACAAAGAATAAAGATAGTTGTATCAATGTAACATGCCATGTTAGATGTGATGAGTTCACAGATGTGCAATATAAGATGATAGATTTCACATTAATATAATGTGTAGTGTCTAAGTGGGGTAGGGTCTGTGTCAGTAAGGGTCCCGGGCCTTGTTGATGAGGCCAGCTGCAGTTGGGAAGAAACTGTTCTTGTGGCATGAAGTTTTGGTCAAGATTGGTCAAGACTGCAGCCACTTGCCGGAGGGGAATGTTCGAAAAAGTGTATGCCGGGGTCGGCCATGATCGCTCCTGCTCACCTGAGTGTCCCGGAGGCGTGCAGATCCTTGAGGGACAGCAAGTTGCAGCCAATCGCCCTCTCAGCAGAGCGAATGATACGCTGCAGTCAGCCCTTGTCCTTGGCAGCTGTGTACCAGATAGTGATGGAGGAGGTGAGGATGGACTTGGTGATTGTGGTTCCTAGGAAGCAGAAAGACTCCACAGTGTCGAATGTGGAGACACACAGGCTGATAGGGGCAGGTAGGGCTGGGTTCTTTCGGAAGATCACAACCATCTTCACTGTCTTAAGAGTGTTGAGCACTAGGTTATTTTGGTTGCACCAGGACACCAGATGGCCAATCTCGCACCTGTAGGCAGTCTCATGCCCACCAGAGATGAGCCCAATGAGGGTGGTGTCGTCTGCAAACTTCAGGAGCTTGACTGACTGATGACTGGACGTGCAGCTGTTTGTATACAGGGAGAAGAGTAGATGGGAAAGGATGCAGCCTTGAGGGGAACTGGTGCTGCTGGTCCAGGAGTCAGAGACATGTTTCCCCAGCTTCACATGCTGCTTCCTGTCAGACAGGAAGTGGGTGATCCTCCTGCAGGTAGAGTCAGGCACATGCAGCTGGGAGAGCTTATCATGCAGCAGAGCTGGGATGATGGTGTTAAAGGCAGAGCTGAAATCTACAAATAGGATCCTGGTGTAGGTTCCTGCAGAGTCCAGGTGCTGGAGGATGAAGTGATGGGCAAAGTTTACTGCATTGTCCACAGTTTTAAGGTGGGACAATACAAGGTGCTCAAAAGACTTAATTACTACAAAAGTCAGGGTGATGGGTCTGTAGTCACTGAGTCCTGTGGTTCTTGGTTTTTTGGAGATGGGGATGATGGTGGAGGTCTTGAAGCAGGTTGGTACGTGGCATATCTCCAGTGAGGTGTTGAAAAATGTCTGTGAGAGAAGGAGTCTGGTCCAGTTGCTTTGCAGGGGTTCTGGCTCTTGAACAGGCTGTTAATGTCCCTCTCCAGGGTGGAGAGAGTCATCATTGTGGTAGGGGAGGAGGAGGTCTCAGAGGTGGGTAGTTGTGGAGAGGCCCAGGCCCCTGCTGAGGTGGGGGAGGAGGAGCTGGTGGTTTGGAGCTGGTGGATGGAGTTTAGCTGTAAACCAGGATTGGTCGTTGTTATAACTAACCCTGGTGTGTGATGGTACACAGCTGTCCTCACAGAAGCTGATGTATGATCTCACAGCCTTAGTGTACTTATCCAGACTGTTGGTAGCACTCCTGAAAACATCCCAGTCAGTACAGTCCAAACACACGTGAATATCCTCCATAGCTTCACTGGTCCACTTCTTAGATGTCCTCACAACAGTTTTAGAGAGTTTCAATTTCTGCCTGTATGCAGGAATCAGGTGGACTATGATGTGGTCAGAGTGTCCCAGTGCAGCATGGGGAACGGTGTGATATGCACTGTTGATTGTAGTGATCTAAAGTGTTTCCTCTCTGGTCAGGCATTTAATCAGCTGGTGGTATTTGAGATTTTGAGAACAGTGTCCCCAAGACTGAAGTAAGCCCCTACTGCATAGAGTTGCTAAGTGTTAATGTTAATAATGTTAATAATACACTGATGACACAGTGGTCTTTGGTAGCTGTGGCTGTTAAGGATGAGTGAGTACACCATTATCTGTATCTGTTTGACCAACTAAATTATCTATATCTGGGACTTAAACTGGAAGTGGTTGTAGTTTAACTGGAAATTGGTGTTTTAAGCCTGAAATGGATATGGGTTGATCAGAAGTTGGCTGTGATGATGGCAAGATTGTGTTGTGTGGCGCAACAGCGGTGAACTTTGTATAGGTTCTGTGTAGGGAAGGAGCTCTGTGTGTGGCTACCTAGCCTATCACGAGTATGGATACCGACACATTTTACTTGGATGATACTCATGCTCATAAAAAGTTATCTGTACTGGATACTTGTTTCATCCGAGTATTTGGCTCAGCCCTAGTAGTTGTATTTTATTCCTTTACAATATAAACTGACAAATGACCGGCAAGACAAGGCGTAATGAGTCATGTTTAATGTCTAAACTTTTTCAATGTTGCGTAAACAACAACCATTAGCTAGCGTAACTGGCTATCGTTGGCAACATCATGGGTTGACCACAAATGCTCCTCTGCATTATCACTGATGTCCAAAGCACCACCTACGTTTCATAAGGTTGACATTCACTTAAACAAGAGTACATGAGAGGGTGTGCTTTACTACAGTAATGCTTACAGAACTTGGTGCAAGTGCCTCATTCCTGACCACATCACTGTTGTGCCAACAGTGACGGTAAAGCACAACCTCAAGTGTGATATTGCAATTATACAACAGTTACCAACAAAATAAAAGATATAAACAAAATGTATTCATATTGTGGGGCAATTTGCTCTAAAAAATAAAAAAACCCTTTTTGCTAGTGATATCTCTGGTTCCATGGAAATACATGGGGTGTGACTAATACCTGGAAACAATCAGTTACGTCTGTAGACTCCTATGTAATGAAACCTAGTTTACTACTCCAGCAAGTAGGCTGACCCTGTTGAGTCAGCCAGCCAACTTGAGCTAGTGCTTTCTAGAGATTGTGGGATTTCCCAAACTGAATAAATACCACACATATAAACACAAAACTGCTTTGCTAGCTCAGTCTTTTTGTAACCAAGATATCTGCTGAAAAATAAACTTTTTCTATTGACAGATTTAGCCACTACGTCTGCGAAATTCACAGACATTTTTAAGCTAGTAGTGCCGTGTCACTCAAAGGCACAGCTGATGGAGGATGCCAGAGTGGAAGCTGAGATATGCTCTCAACTGAGGGGAAACTGGTTAAGTCTTGTTGTGTACGGGGGTACCGGGTAACAATAAAGTGGTGAGAAGGGTTCAGGTTTTTCAGTGTGTGTGAATGTGTGCATGTGTAACTCGTCCCACAGTCTCAGAGTTCAATCCACTCTGTAAAGGATCTGTTTTGTTTTCCCCATAAAATCAAACCAGTTCAGTTCAATCCAGTTTCACAAACATAAAAGAAAGACAACTCAAAAGTCCACTCTGGGTTTTACCGCAGATCCCCCCACAAAACAAAACAAACCAACGACACTAGCAAAGCAACACTGTGAAGCATTCCCGGTAAAGACACAGAGAAAAGCTTGAAATACTTTAGCTGCCACTTAAGTAATAATGGCAGGAACTGGAATTTATCAGCAACAGTTGCAAACCACCACCAAAATATTATGGTTATTTTGCTTATTAATGAATGTGCTACGTATATTTTTGTATATTTGTATTGTAACTTAAGCATTACCACACCTATTATATTTGGTAACCAAGCTACTTTTTTCGTTTGCACAGTATGACAATTTATATTCCTCATGTGTGGAATATGTAATACAAATCTTTACTTGAATTTGAAAATTCAAAAGCCTTTTGATCTAATTTTTAAATGTTTGATTACACATCAGCCTGTAATGGTTGTGCATAGTTAATATGAATTCCTGTCAAGATCAATAGTAAGATAGGCCTTAGGTCTGTGGTTTTACAGTAAAATTTAGAGCCAAATATCTCATCAGATATAAAACATTTTAAGATGAATAACTGCTTGCTAGCACATGCTTACTGTCTAAAAATGTTAAAATTCGAATTTCATCCTCCATTATATACTGAGTATACTGCATAATCATTAATTGTGACAGCTGGACAAAAGTTAAAATAGTGCAGGAAATACTTTATTTAGTGGCATTTGATACATTCAGTGAACATTTAGCCAACATTTAGTTGCAAGAGTCCATGATGCGCCTCATGCTCATGAACCTCATGCCACTCATGCCCATCTCCCTGAAGTTCCTGTACTCTCCGGGCTTCACATACATCATCTTGCCTCTGAAGTGGGGCTGCTCGAACAGCAGCCAATGGCCCTCCATCACGTGGCAGGACTGGCACTCATTCATACGGTAGCGGTCCATGATGGAGTCACAGTCGTCCATCAGCTCCTGCATCTGACCACCGAAGTTCTCTCTCTCGTAGATCCTCATCCTGAAGGATCCTCTGGTCTGTAATATGAAAATCAGTTTATGTTAAGAGTTTACATCAGCCCAGGTCAGAAAGATGTCAGGTTTGTATTATATTAGAAGACAGTGAACCCTTTACACAATAAATCACAATGATGTTATGCTTACCATGGGGATCATACGGCAAGACCTGATGCAGTCTCTCATTCCCATCATGCTCATGTAGTCAGCGTACTCGCCCCTCCTCATGAAACACTGGTTTCCCATGAAGTTGGGGCGGTCATAGACCATGAAGCAGCCGCTCTCCACCCTGCAGGACTGGCACCTGCTCAGGTAGGAGGACATATCAGCACAGTCGCTTGTGCACTCATAAGAGCGACCCTGGAAGTTCCTCTCCTCGTAGAAGATGATCTGAAAAAAAAGTGAATCTTAATGATTAGGAAAAAGCAACAAGGTGAAAACATTGATCTTATTTTGTAGACAGTAATTCCTGCTTAATACAACATGATTTTTAAAAGTACCTTGCCCCTCATGCTCATGCCGATGTTGCTCATGTTGGCTGTAGATGTGTTGTCGCTCTTGCTCCTGAACTGCCTGCCTACCTGGTTTAACCCTTTCCTTTTATACCTCACTGAACGTAAAGAATCAGTGGCCCCCCTCAGAAAACCCCTTACTCAACAACTTACTATAGAGGCCTATAGTATACAGAGGTTATTTCCACATTTTCAGGGACTGGGTACCTCACAGTCTTTAGAAAGGCCTTTTCTCTCACTACAGAAAGCATTTTCAACAGGGCTTGTAAAATGTGAATAGGTTGGCCCATGTGACTCATAAGAACTGTGTATATGATCTGTACGGTGCAGCACTTTTCAGTATTTGGTTGTTTGATTTGAGATTTGGTATATTCAATATGTTACAAACATATATGCTTCAGAACTAGTGAGCATGTGCTATATGTATATCGACACACTAGATTCAGCTTTGTTCAACAAATGATTATTGCCTATTTAGCATTTACAAGCAGTATATAAACCTTTAATAAAAAGTTATAACACTATAATTTAATTGTAAGCAGAAAAAAATGTTTATTTAGTACAGTATTTGTCAGCAATTACAACTCCTTTATGAAGACATATTTTATGTTATTACAACTGTGTTTTACTATATTGTCATTCATTATCTGTTTATACACCAGCCACCACTTATGGGTACCCAAAGGATGAATTATAGCCATTGACAAATAGACAACACTTATAGCCGCTTACAACTACATTATAATGTTATAAACCATTTATTGTTTATGTACTACTTATAAATGCTACATAGGGGCTTAAAAGTGAAATGTTATCCATAAAAGGTTGAGGTGAAAAGGGATTTAGGTTCCCCACATAAAATATATTCTTGTTTGTTAATTCAGAGGCAGAAAAAAATATTTCAGCAATGTGTGTCAGTGTCTCGGAGAAGAAACAAGCTTATAGAGAAGTTCTCTGATTGTGTATTACCAGGTTGATGAATGCTGATAATAATACAACAGAGATGCACCAAGTACAAAGTTACACATTTTATTTGACTTGATGCCATTACAGATGTAAAACTGCCCATGCAAAAGACATACATACATTATTGTGCATATTGTTTAAAATACACATAAATAAGCAATTTATTGTTTTGATTTGTTTTGTTGTTATATTTCATTCTGTTTTGTCAAGTCATTTGGATAAAACTATACAAGCCAGAGAGCAGTCAGCTATAGCCACAGTGCGTGAGGAAGACAAACACCAGGCTATTTTTTATACATGATGCACTTTATTAACCTAATATTTTAATTCCACTTCTCCATACTGTAATTATTATTTCTGTTTGTTCTGTACATATGGCATCTATTGGATATCTGCATCCAGGAAAAGCGATTCCTCCTCTGTTGCTCATCATGAGGTTTCTTCCTTTTTGTCCCCTCTCAGTGTTTTTTTTCTTTTTTCTTTTTTGGAGAGATATTCCTCATTGGAATCCAGGGTGTGAGGACAGGGTGTTGTTCACTGTCCAGACTGTGAAGTCCTTTTTGTGGGCTATATAAATGAAATTTACTTGACTTGACAATGGTGAAATGACCCCAAAAGCCCAACACAGTCCACCTTAAGAAAACACAAGCAAATTGAAACAACAAAAGCAAATTTATTATAAGCAATTTGACAATGCATGCTGGCCATGGAATCTAGAAATGCATTCCCAACACAAAATGCTACAAGACACACAAATACATAAAAAATACTGCACACACTGATTTTAATGTGGATGAAATAATATATATATTAGTCACCTTGTCCAAAACCAACCAATACCTATTAAAGGTAGTGCTCAAAATTGGGGCAATGTTTCTAACAAAAATTGGAATGTAATTGCATAAAGATTTTTCTGAGGGCGGCTCATAAATGTGCACACCAAATTTCATAGGCCTATTAATTATTAGAACTTTAATTCAAATTTAGAAAAGTGTTGTCCTCTGGGGTTGCATCAATAAACTCAGTAAATTTATTTGGCCTGATAGCTGTGCTGGAGAAAAGGATAGGAAGCATTCAGATTCATCCTTTGACTGACATAAATAATGTTACATGTTTGTGAGATGCAATTTTGAACTGATGATGGCACTAGAATATGTGCCTTTCAGATCTCATGGCAATTTGTCCAGTAGTTGTCCAGGTTCTTGCTGTAATGCCTTAAAAGCATTATTCTGTGTCTTCTATGATGATATATACCCGGTTTTATATTAATGACCTTAATCTGATTTAGGTTAAAAGCCAAATGACAAAATGTCTTTAAGTCTAGAGGACTACTTTCTTGCTTACTTTCTAAATAAAAATGTTTGCTGTGAAGCACTTCACGACTAAAAATACTGACAAAATAAACAGAAGGAATGGCTTAATACCACAAACTGTACCAACAAGTGCCACTTGTTCACCTTTTACTCAGATTATATTTATAGTTTGCAGAGATTTACTAACCAGCGAATGTGCAACCTCTGTGTCATTCATAGGTATTGTAGTTAAAAAGTATTGTATATCACAAATAATGTTTGCTGTATATTATTTATATTATATTAATATTTCACATATTTAAAGGAATTCCTTTAATAATCTTTCCTGATATGGAAAAGATGTCAATCATGTAGATAGTGTGTGCTAAAAATCACTGGATGCCTGAAGTTCCATGTTACAGGAATGGTTGCCCTGGCATCTACTAAGTTTATATGAAATTACTCCACACGTAGACAAGAGATTTTTTCAAAAAAGTTTCATTTATTTTTGGCTTATGAAGACATATTCTACACAACTATTTTTACATGTCCATGATACGCTTCATGCTCATGAACTTAGTGCCACTCATGCCCATGTCCCTGAAGTTCCTGTACTCGCCGGGCTTCACGTACATCATCTTGCCTCTGTAGTGGGGCTGCTCGTACATCAGCCAGTGACCTTCCATCACATGGCAGGACAGGCATTCATTCATGCGGAAACGCTCCTGGATGTTGTCACAGTCCTCCATCAGCTCCTGCATCTGACCAGCAAAGTTCTCCCTCTCGTAGATCCTCATCCTGTAGGTTCCTCTGTGCTGTAATGAAAACACTGGATGCATTAAATGTGAAGGTTGTTTTTAAACTAATTACCATTCAAATCTATTTAAAGAATGCAAGAAAGAATCTTAGAAATGTATCCTACCATGGGGATCATACGGCAAGACCTGATGCAGTCCCTCATTCCCATCATGCTCATGTAGTCAGCATACTCGCCCCTCCTCATGAAATACTGGTTTCCCATGTAGTTGGGGCGGTCGTAGACCATGAAGCAGCCGCTCTCCACCCTGCAGGAGTGGCACCTGCTCAGGTAGGAGGACATATCAGAGCAGTCGCTCATGCACTCATAGGAGCGGCCCTGGAAGTTCCTCTCCTCGTAGAAGATGATCTGAAAAAAGGAGTCACAAAGGGGGATTAAGCCCAAAAATAATATCCATCAATATGTGTTCAAATTGCTTATCGAAAATGGTCGGTGAGGTGAGTATGCTTACCTTGCCCATGGTCATAGTTGCTGTGTTGCTGTTCCTCAGAGAACTACGTTGCTGCTACACTGATGATGGTCCTGTTTTAACTGTTACTTTTATACCTAACCAAACCCAAAGAATCTGTTGCTCCCATTGTGTAAACCCCTGACCCAGCAACATGGTATAGAGGCCTATAGACTGCTCAGGGGCATTTGTCACATTTCCATGTGACTGGATCCCCTAGAAGACTTTAGAATGGATTTTTCCATAGGGAAGTCAATACAATGAGCATTTTTTCGAAGTTACAATACAGAGTAACAAACAATAGTCTCTTTCATACATTACAAAACACACTGTATGGCACACTGTATGATTGGTAAGTGGACAGTTTATAGACATGAGTTTTCTTCTGTGAGACCACAATAGTCTGACATGCCTATATATAATGCACATCTGTACAAACAAAACTTGTTTATCCAGCTGTTTGTATGGATTTGTATGTATAGATATATGATAAAAAAATAACTGACAAGCATTAATCCAATGTACAACCAGCAGTGAAGTTATTGTAACACTTGATGCACCTCACTAAAATTAAATGTTTGTGTCTTTTATTGTTCTTGGGTCAAAATCAAGTTAATCGCATAAATTAAAATTCATGCTATGTAGCCACGCATTTTTCAATACCAAATTTATTTTTATTTTTATTTTAGTGGAGATTCCAAAGTTTTCAAAGTTACCGAAAATGATGAAAAAATTATGTTGGGTAAAAATTGTTTAAGAAAACTGCATTCTGCATCTGTATTGTACAAGTATTGTACATGAGGTACAGTAGATTAAAATTTTATGTGCATCAAATTTAGTGTGTAACTGCATAATCATTGAAAAAGGCCATCAATTGGTATTTGAAGTAGCCTGTATACTTTTTCTGTGCCACATCTGTGACACTGCTTTACAAAAAGATGAAGCAAATAAGTGATTTAGGACTATGGGAGCCAGAAAGACTCCAGAAAAACTGCATTTATATCATGCTAACTCAGTATGGGCAGCAACATGTCACTAGGTATTGTTGTTGTACTGGATGGATGTTTAAAAAAATGTGTGTAAGATCAGAATGTTTGTTCTGTCCAACATATCCTTGTTTATATGCTAACTATAGCAGATTAGGAGAAGCCACATAAAGATGAGATTTTAGCTTTGTTGTAAGTATTTTAAAACAAAATATTTTACTGTTACAAGAGGAAAGAGAGGCTTAAAGATCCCCTCCAGACATGTTTTAAGATGTATCTAAAATACTCTACTTTGAATAATAATTTGTGTCTGACATTTTTCAACAAAAGAAGTTCAATTATCTCGTTAAAATTCTTAAAATTACATTTACTTCTTCTCCCTCATTAAAAATTCCAGTATCTATGAATATGCAAATTTAGAGCATGGTCTGGGTGAGTACTCTTTTCTGATTGGCCGGCAGGTGTGCGTTAAAACCATATATTGCATACATAGTTCGGCTCAAGTCTAATCACTGTTCAAAGTTCATCCACTACCCAACCTGTAACCATAGTAACATTACAGAGCACAGCTGTCAAAGCTTATTCGTTATCAACTGCAGCAAGCACAGCTGAGTTATCAACTTGATAAACTAATGATCGAGAAGAAAAACACAACAATGCTTGATTTTAACATTTCTTTCAACCTATTTGCAATCTACAGCAGTTTTGAAGAATGGGACACAGCAGAGGAAAAAGAAATGGAGAAGAAAACAAAGAAACCAAGCGAAAAACAGCAGAAGGAACTGACACCTGAAGAGCTTAAAATGATTGAGGAAGAGAAGGATGAGATTAATACTAAAAAGGGAACAACATGGGCAGTTAATATACTGAGAGACTTTCTCTACCAAAAACAAAAGAACACTGATTTGGAGACATACTCTGTGGTTATGCTTAATGACACCTTACTTGAATTTATGCCATGATTTAGTCCACTAAGGCTGGAGGTGAGTACAGTGTGGCATTAGAGCTGGTATTAACTGCCATATATCACATTTTAATATAACTAATGCAGTACCTGTTCAAAAAGTGCCGGTTCGGAATGGGCTGATTTCTCAATACCTATGAGAACAGTGCCCGACCCCTAAACGTCTCACATGCAGACTATCAGTAGATGCTACAATTTACCGAAGCTCCCTAAACGCCTTAAATGCAGGCTATTGGTAGACACTACAATATACCGATGTTCCCTAAATGTCTCACACTCAAGCTATCAGTAGATGCTATAATTTACCCATGTTCCCGAAACACCTCAAATGCAGGCTATCAGTAGATGCTACAATTTACTGATGCTCCCTAAATGCCTCACATGCAGAATATCTGGAGACTACAATTTTGAGTTGAGCTGAAGTTGATCGGATGAACTGTAGAGCCCGTTCAAAATGTGCCTGAGACATGCTGCACAAATTCCCGCGCATAAGGAATGGGAATAGGGCTTAACTCTCTAAACTTTTTCAATTCATTCTCTATGTTAGTTCTTATCACTACAGACATAATTCCATCTCTGACTACAATGTGGGTTGCAATGGCAGAGTGGTGCTGTCCGTATTTCTGCTCATTGGCAGAAAAAGAAGCAAATCAATGTTGTTTATGAGGTACTTTTTTTTTATATTTCTCGAGAACTGCTCATCCAAACAACTTCACACATTGACATTGCACTTCCTTGATTCCCCAGCAATCTACCTGCCAGGTATGAAGTACATTGGATGAATGGTTCTTGAGATATGCGAAGGAAAAACATACATACATACAGACAGACAGAGATTCCTTGCTTTATATAGAGAGATAAGTGATACAAAGTTCAAGTCAAGCATTGCTGTCTTTAAAGCCAAGTTGAAACACTACAGGAAAAGCAGCAAAGACACCAGTGTCCATCATCCTCATATTACCGAGTCTGACCTGGAAATTATTAGAAATTCAGCTATACTGTCCCCAGATACACCTGTGGGCCTGTTGAGAAAGGCATGGTTCAACATCCAGCTTTGCTTTGCATGGAGGGGCAGAGAGGGAAACCGAGAGCTGATTAAGTCATCTTTTGTTCTGCTGCATGAATTACCTTGGGAACATGCTGAAAATGATCTGTGAAGAAGTGAGATATTTAGCCCTACACAAAAGCTGATAAAAACATAAACTATATGAATTTTATATACTTTAATCATCCATCCTCCCACTTCCCTAAATTATTTATGCCTCTCAGGTGAGTCTCTTCGTACCTCTCTCCTGGATCTACACAAACCACAGCCCACAGAGCACTACTATGGGTTGGCTCTCGGATGCCTGGAAAGTCGCCAGATTATGTCGGTAACAGGCCACCGATGTGAGACCAGATTGAATCACACTGGGTCCCATCCATATCGGAGAGGAAGACATGGGGCCAGATCTTGTCTTGCCATACATCCACAAGCACCATTGCCCATTGTCAATGCCCAGTTCAGCTGACTTCTAATAAGTCAGACTTGTTCGGTACCTCAAGCCCAAGTATGTTATGCCATCGAGAGCTACTGTGACTAAACGCATTGATAAACACTTTGAGGAGAAGAAGGATGAGCTTAAAATCAAGTTGGCCAGAGCAGACAAGCTAACCACTGACTGCTGGACAGCTCTCACAAATGAAAGCTACATCACAACTACTTGTCACTTTATTAATGCTGACTGGGAGATACAGTCCAGTGTGCTCCTCACTCAAAGCCTCTCTGTCCATCACACGTCAGACAACCTCGCAGAGAAGCTGACTAGTGCGGTGGAGACATGGGGCCTCAACAGCTGTGTGTTGGCATGTGTCCAAGATAACACCAAAAACATTGTGGCAGCTAATTCCCCTATGCGCATCCTCTGGGACTCTGTGCCATGTTATGTGCACACACTCCAACTCGCCAACAACAACAGTTTCAATGTTTACGTGTGTCGTGTGATTGGTTGCTGCTGGGAGGCTGGTGAAGCACTTAAGCCACAGCCATCCAACCACCCTGGCACTGAAAGTGAAGCAGGTACAGATGCAGCTGCCACAGCACACCCTTATCCAGTCCACGAAGACATGATGGAACTCTGTCTGTGACATGTTTGAGAAGTTGGTGGAGCAATTTTAATGTAGCTGGTCGAGTTTGAGTTAATTCTAACTACTTATTATACTGTTGGTAATTTAATATTTAATATTGCATCATAAATTGATAAAATGATCACATATTTTGTATGTTGGGGCAGGACTATCTACCCTGTTACCATAGAAACACCTGACTAGAGATCTAATGACTAATGTCTAAGTGTTTGTGGCTAGCCCAGCTGTTGGTTGTCTGTATGCTAAATCTGTAAAAGTAGCCACTGGCCGCTCGCAAAAATCACTTCTCAGATTCTCAGATTCGATTCACATCGATCAATACTCAGTGTATCAGCAAGGGACACCTGCAAGATCATGATTTCGTCCCTGCACATTTTTAAATCAATTAAAAAAACCATACGTCCATTTTCAAAACTACCTAAATTACTATAGCATTAGTAGCACTGCTAGTCATATTTTTCAACATATACAGCTTATTTCATCTACAGCACTAACAACAACTCTCTTAACTTTCTGCAAGTCTTTGTTGTCAGCATTAACTTGGTAGCTAGACATGTAATTTACTATACTATATAATTGTATTTTTTTTAATATATATCTACTTTATCATGCCTACTCCGTGTATATAACACAGTATGAATAAGTATTATTTTCTTCTTTCAGACATGCAGACAGGAGGCCCAGTGACAGTTCTAGAGAGTGCAGCTGCCATTTTACAGAGGGACTTGAGAGGGGTCCAATAAGGTTTCCTGTGTGGGAAGAGTCCACCTGTGCAGAGCAATCTGCCCGTGGAGAAGAGCCTGGCTGTAGGGGGCAATCTGCCTGTGGAAGGGAGTCTGCCCATGGAGGAGAGTGGGCCTGTTGACAGTGTGCTGACCCCCAAATGTCTAGGTTTCAGGTACTCGAGGTTCAACCCTCAATGAAAAGGTACTTAGGATGGAAACTGACCTCCCAGACAGAAGCATCTTCAACATCTTCTTTGGCTATATGAAACGATTTAAAGAGTCCATCGTTTATTATGCTGACTGGAAGGTATAATCTCTGTCACTTGATGACTAGATCTTCATGACTCTCATGAAGCTCTTTCATAACTACACCAACTTGCATCTTGCTCAGCTCTTCCAGTGTAGCTCCACTTGTGTGACAAATTTAGTACTTACATTCATCCATGTTCTCCATGAGTTATGGTTCAAGGACATCATGACCACTGTGCCAAGTTGGGAGAAAAATCTGTCAAGCTTACAGTCTTCATTCCAGATGTATTGCAACTGCAGGATGGTCATACATTGCACAGCAGTTAAAATTGCTACTTCAGCCTCCATGGACCTTCAGAAGCACACCTACTCGTCATACAGAGGCATGCATTCATTTAAAATCTTGCAAGGTGTGGTGACAAACGCTGTGATAACATACTGCAGCAAACTGGATCAGTCTCTGACAAGGACATCGTGGCTAAGAGTGGAATCCTGGAGGTCTTCAAGTCAGGTGATCTTATACTTGCTGATGAAGGATTTCTAATCCAAGACATTATGCCAGAAGGAGTCAGTGTGAACATCCCACTGTTTTTGCATCATGGCACGTTCACAAAGAGTGAGATTAAACATACTAAAGATGTTGCACAGACAGTTTTTGATAACAGTGTAAGATTCATGATATATCAATATGTTTGTTCTTAATTTACTTGTTCTTTTCTGTCTTTTGACCTTTGGAGAGTTTTGAGGCTATATGGATGTTGCTTTAGATTTATTGGCATTGTTAAAGCTTTTGTGTCCATTTTGTATTTAATGCTATTTTCTGGCAGGTGACACATATGCTTTGTGTTAATTCAAGGTGCTCATCAGCCAGACCAGTCTTTGTGGTCCTCTGATTGAATGATTGAGGTAGCTCTAATGTTTATATATATGTAAGTGTTGTGATGCTGCCCATATACCTGTAATAAATTTCAGCAGTAAGCGAGACATTGTGCAGGAGTTCTTTTCATTGTTTTCAGATTGCATTACATTTCAAATAACGCACGTGTGAGGGTGTGGTGTTATGTGATTGGCTTTCAGCAGACTGTAAAATAAAGAGTTACACAGTAAAAAATTGCATTCCTTTTTATACCTTAATGAAATGATCACCATTGTTTTGATTTCCTTTAATGTTTTGGATCATTGGCTTCCCTGTTAGCAGGCACTGACAGGTGGCATGGCGAGAACTCTGATCGATTGCCTCCCAAAAAATAAATAAAAAAATTAAATAAAGTAACAAATATAACCATTAGAACAGCTGTAGAACAAATAAATTGAACAATGTAGTTATCCTCAAGGATGTAAAAAGGTGAACTGATCTCAGAAATGATTAACTATTATTAACGATTTACAAGCAATGTTTTAGTCCATTGACAGTTCTACACAAGCTGTGGAGGCATGTGATCCTTGTAGAAGGACTCCAAGATCCCCACATTAGGCTGCCAGAAGTCATCACGGGAGATGGGTATGATCACACACTGCTTGGGTGTCCAGATGGTGAAACAGTAGGTGGTCTTCCCAGACATGTGAAGCTGCCCCTGTTCTTGGTGCCAGTAGTGGTGATCCTCCTTCTGGTGGAAGGCGCCACCTTCCTTCTGATGAAGGTACAAGGACTTATCCTGCACTGCTTCCTCAATAGTATGGTCCCCCCACTGGAATGGGTACTTCACCTCAATGATGTCTGTCTCTCCAGCCAGACCATCTGGGGAGGCACCCAGGACCCAAGAGTCAGCCAGCCACAAACCAGACCCTCTGACCTTCATGCCGGTGGCATCTTCAAATGCATTGATCCATTCCTGCTCGTTAGCTATATCCCACTGTAGAGCCAGTACTCCTTGCAGGTCCTGATTCCCACAGAGCTTGGAAATGAGGGGGCGCTTCACCATCAGCACACTTCCAAAGTGGCTTGCCGTCGGCCGACCTTTCCTCAGAACATGCCAGAGATGATTGTCCTTCTGCCCCACTGTCAATGTCTGGATGGCCATTATCTGCCTCACTGACATCCTCATAGCTGCAAGGATGCCATGACTGCCCAGGTGTTTGTGGGGGGCAATGATACAGTCAGTGGTGAGTTGAAGCAGAGGTCCCTGCTGGGTTTTAGGCTCGGGAGTGAGTCAGGAAATCCCAGTAAACCGGAATTGACTGAGCAGCCACTGGGGTTGGTGCACGGGTCAGAGGCTTGTACTCCCACACTCCTCCACTGCCTTAACCTTGTCTGATGGCACCTTGGGCTTTTTCCACTGGCACTCAACATCTGTGGAGCTGAGGTTGTGGATGGCCCAGATCATCAAAGCAGCAGGTAGGCTGCACTTGTACTCCCCATGGGGACACTCACAGGAGGTAGAGTTGATGACTCCAGAGTCACCAGTGTAAACCTGTAAAGAGGAAAAGAAATACTCATATATATAGATTTTAAAAAAATCCCACTCACAGCCTATTTAACACAATGAATAGCATTCGATGTGATTGGACTTACAAAAGAATACAATAATCATTACATAATCAATAAATTTTACATACCTCGAGTTGCCTCCTGATTGAAAGGACAATATATCCAAAGTGATCTTATTTATGTATGTAGTGTGAACATGAATATTGGGAAGGGACATACTGTTCTTCCTAATTACTTCTCTTATTGTTTATATTATACCATTATAATAGTATACTATAATAGTTTTCATACTATTTATACTTATTATTTATACTATTCTTATTTTTTAACTCACTTTTTTAAACACCTAAATTAGCTAGCTTAACGTTAGCTATCTGCTCTTACACCATTTCATCTTTTTCAGCTCATTTAATCTAATGCTCACTAAATTTAGTTATAGTGCTCTATTTTTTAATTAATTAAATTAATTGATTAAATTTTAACTGTATTTTTTATATTCACTTTGACATGATAACAACATGATTGGTCCAACATGTAGTTTCATGTAGAGTAATGTTAGCTAAAGTTAGCTACCAAACTAGTCAGTCTGCAAAACTCACCACAACCCTGTATGACTTGTCTTTCATACTGGCCCTGACAGAACCCACAAGCTGGCCCTCAGAAACACTACACTCCAGTACATGGCCTGACTTGAAGTGATTTTCACCTCTTTGGACATTCTTGTTCTCATCTCTAAAAAAAAAGGCAGCATGTCACAGGGAAATCATGGTGGTAAATGTAACATAAATAATCGTACAGTTCAGTGCTAGCAGTACTCACTAGCCGACATGATGTTTGCAGTTTTCACAAATAAAACAAATAAAACGTTTTTCTTAAAACACAGTTGATATCATACGGAGTTGTGGCTTCGACAGGAGCATATACCATTGTTTCACAATGTCATAGCTCGTGGTAAGTCTACCTTTGATGGTTACAACATTATGCAGTTACCATGCTTAGCTCTTAGCTTCGACATGAAGCTAATGGGTCCAAAAAACCCCAACATTTTCAGCAAATATTAATGCATAGTTACCTTTTATGTCATAAATAAACAAAAATTAAAAAACCATAAGAGTTCTGAAGTCTCAGATTCTTTTTACAAGGTCTCAGACCTTAATCAGCTCGTTAGGCCTGAGGCATGTCAACAATTGTCATTACGGAATGTCAGCTGGTGCCAAGTTTTAAAGCTTTGCAAATACTCTGACTCTTCAAACATTGTGCAAACACTCAGCAAGCATGGCTTCCTCTAAGCAGCTGTGTAACCCTGTTTTCATCCCGTTTATATGGCCATGGTACAAGATTTGATGCAATTTAGTGCAAAGGCAGGTTAGGGTTAGGGAAGGGCATTGTGTTGCAAGTGGACTTGGCGTGTTCATCTACTGTTTTGGATTGTCTGCCATGGCTGGGCGTCATTCCATTTCAAATTGCTACCGGTTGGCCGCAATCACGACTATCTGAATCCAAACGCCACTGTCTCTGTGATAAGGGGGAGAGGGGCATTCCATGGGGGGGACTCCATAAACACACACGAAATCTTAATAAGTTTGGAATAAATTCAGTAATTAAAAATAAATTGTAGATATAACAGTAAATAAAAGTTTTGTAACAGGTAACAAAGTGGACTGTCTTTGTCTCCATGGCAATGGTGGCTGAGGATCATGGGTAATGTAGCCTTCTGCTATCCAAAACTGACAAAAACACTTGATTTTGGAGAAATAATTAAAATGGATGGCCATAACATTAACCTATCATATTGTAGAGTTATCAAGGACACGTTAGTGTTTTTGTGTTGAGAAATGTTGAGGATATCATTAAAATAAAACCTTAATAAGGGAACTGACAGTGAAGAAAATACTTCCCAGCAGCAGATCCTCTGGTCCGCCCACCAGAGGAAATAAATAAGCACAGCTTTATACTGCTCTGAGTCAGGCAGGCATGAAAGATACTTCCAATTGAAATACATTAGTTTGAAAGTTGTGCTGAGTGTCATGAAAAAAATGGAAAATTTGTGTCCACGAACACGAATCTATAGATTAAATAAGATTTCATGAACTGCCATGATACTGGGTTGTGCAATTTAACACTCATCTCTAACCAAATGCTGAAATATTAATTAGTTGAAATCTGCTTTTCTAGATAGCAGATAGCTGAGTAATGACAAATTCAGCATAATTTGGGTAAAATTAGGACAAATTTCTCATCACCATCTGGTCTCTACTTCGAAGGTAATACAGACAGGTTTGCAAAATGGGAAAGAAAAGTAAAAATATACTCTCAAAGTATATTAAATATTTTCTAAGGTTAAATATGACATTATAACTTTTAACCACCCAGAATGTGAAGGTGATGAGGGAGATTTCCAGGCTAAAAGAATTCCTTTGTTGGGCCAAAAGAGTTCTGAATGCAATAACATCCCTTTGTTTAGTATTCAAAGATAAGAAAGAAAGATAAGAGCAAATTATTTGGTACTCCAAAGATGGCAATTTGTGGACTTGGTTAACAGGGACCCCTAAGACATCTGAAGGGTGTTGAAAACCAAAGACCAATAATTTTGAAGTGCAGAGCATGACCAAAACATATCAGTCAGTGAGTGAAAGCAATGGTCACACCGTGGATCTGAGCCTGGGAAATCTCAGCTAGCCTGGATTTACTAAAAAGAATTCTATGTAAAACCTTAAATTGAATGGGTTCTCAGCTAGTACATGATGAGGGGGAGTTGACCTGTTTTAATGTGTCGACCCTAATAAATTGATAAAATTAATTACCATGACACCAGAATTTAGAAAGTTAGATCATTTATTTGAGTCAAAATGTACAATTAGCACATATCCATGATACGCCTCATGCTCATGAACTTGGTGCCACTCATGCCCATGTCCCTGAAGCTCCTGTACTCGCCGGGCTTCACGTACATCATCTTGCCTCTGTAGTGGGGCTGCTCGTACATCAGCCAGTGGCCCTCCATCACATGGCAGGACTGGCAGTCATTCATGCGGAAGCGGTCCTGGATGGAGTCACAGTCATCCACCAGCTCATGCATCTGACCACTGAAGTTCTCCCTCTCGTAGATCCTCATCCTGAACTGGCCTCTGTGCTGTTTTTAAAAAACAAGACCAAAAAATAATTGATTTGATAAAAACGTTAAGCTTCTTTCCAGAGTCGTACTGTTGCTGTGTTTTATACTTACCATGGGGATCATACGGCAAGACCTGATACCACCGCTCATTCCCATCATGCTCATGTAGTCAGCGTACTCGCCCCTCCTCATGAAAAACTGGTTTCCCATGAAGTTGGGGCGGTCGTAGACCATGAAGCAGCCACTCTCCACCCTGCAGGACTGGCACCTGCTCAGGTAGGAGGTCAGCTCAGCACAGTCGCTCATGCACTCATAGGAGCGGCCCTGGAAGTTCCTCTCCTCGTAGAAGATGATCTGAAAAAATATTGAAGGGTTTTAGATACCAAATTCATATTTACACAGTCCTATTACATATTTGTAGGCAAATGAATGCTGATTTAATAATTTAGACCTACCTTGCCCATGTTGATTGCGGTGGTTTCCCAGGTCTCTCAGAGAACTGTTTTTGAACTGATGCCCTGCCTGTGTGAACATGTCACATTTATACCTGGCCAGAGACAAAGACTGTTGGCCCCTCTATTGTTGAAAGTCCTGACCCAGCAACCTACTATAGAAGCCTATAGAGTTTTTGAGTTGCTTACCCATATACCAACAGGGTCACAACCTCCAAACAGAATTTTCCTTTGACAGCTTTTTCAAAAAATGGTTTAGGGATGTAATTGATTATATATGAGTATTATATTACAGTATATAAATCATTGACTCGATTGAATTGAAACACTAGGAGCCAAGGAGCTAATATTTTATCAAAGCAAAATATTCAGTGGACAATAGGGTTCTCAAACAAACAATAGCCATTTGTAGTCATTTGTGATTATGCACATACATTGTATCCCTTCTCCAATAGATGTATTAACACCTTTGATTTTGGAACAAAGGCTGGTAGTATCAAATGTTAAATGCTGTACTAGTAGTTGACATTACCACATTGCCCTTGTAGACTTAGTTTCAGTGCGGGAAGTTGGTAGATTTTTTCAGATGGGAGTCCTGGTTATGATTATGGGTTGGGATTACTATCACTCTAGGATTTACATCTATATAAAACAGTGTAACAAAGTGATTTGCAGGATAGATCAGGTACTTCACAATCCTAATATAATTTATCCTAGATGATGTTGGATGCTTGACACAAATTATTTAGAATATTTTGTATTTCAAATCAACAATACCTTATTTGTTAACTTGATTTCCCAGAATTTAAAACATTAGTATTGGTCTTGGTTTAAAAATATTGAGGTGCTATAATAAAGTCAAATTTATGTTTCTGAAGGAAGTTTTTAAAGCTATTAGAGTGAACCTTCAAATCATTTCAGCCAGACAACAAAAGATGTTCTGCTACAGACACATTACATACTCTGCTCTCTGCATGCATACCCAACACACCCTTTGCAATAAGGTGGTGAATTTAAAGCTGAAATGTTTAGTTTCCATACATCACACTCAGGTCAGTGAGTCAAGTCAAGTCAATTTTTATTTGTATAGCCCAATATCAGAAATCACAAATTTGCATCAGGGGGCTTTACAATCTGTACAGCAATACAAGCAATACAACATCCCCTGACCTTAGACCCTCGATTTGAATGAGGGAAAAACTCACAAATAAGGGGGTTAGGATGGGGGGCAGAAGAGACCTCAGGAAGTACAACAGAGGAAGGATCCTTTCTCAGGACAGCAAGTCATGCAATAGATGTGTGTAGAGAATAGAACAAGAGAGACAAATTACAGAAATACAGCATGAAAAACAAGATGACAAAATTATAATGGATTTATAATATATATGAATTTACAATTTCATTTAACAGATGCTGATACAACACAAGCAGGGATCTAGTCATGAGAGAACAACACAAGTAAGTGCCATAAAGCTTAAGTTTGAGTCCGATAGGATGTAGATGCCAACAGGCGGTGCACCGAGGTGATGCATAGAGTGCATAGATTGAATAGAAGCAGATTTTATATATATATATATACACACACACACACACACACACACATATATATACATATATATACATACATACATATGAAGAATGTGATCAGGTCAAGGTGACAGGTCAGTGATATGATTTTTGAACTTAAACAAAAATTCAGAGTAACACTTAAAATGACTTATTCATGACAATGACAGTATTCCTTCATCATCACTGCTGCTGCTGTCATACAGAATTTAATCAGTTGTTTTTCATTTTCCTTTAAAGAGGTAAAAATCTAGTTGTGATTAAAATCTGTTTTTCAAGGGAGACCTATCAAAGAGGACAGCATAAAAACATTGTTACAATAATAAATACAATAACAACAAACAATATGAACAGATGACAACAATCACATGCCACAAAAGAGTACACACAGTATCCTGTTTATTGACCCCTGGCACCCTGGAGGTCAGGGTTAGGGTGCAGACAACGAGTCGCAACACTCCTGCTTTGTGTCTGTTAGAGGACTGTGTTGCATGTTATCCCCATCTCCCCTTTTTTTTGTCATCTCTCTGCTATCGGCTGTCTAATCTAGTGAAGATGTAAAAACTTAAACTATTTTTTTTAAAAGAACAAAAAAGGAATTTGATTGCCATACCTCCACTCCAGCATTCACCTGTTGACTTTCATTTGTTTCCCCTCAAGGATTAGAAATTTATTGTCACTCAGTCTTTCTCTATGCACACATTTGCAGCTGAAATGCCCCACAAAGCACTGTCACTGACTCTTACAACACAGAATACACACTTAGGTGACAGCTTTGTGTTGCAAAACTCAACCACTTTCACTTGCATTGCTGCTTGTAGCTGGAGAGAAAGACATTTTTTCTTTTAGCATCTTTTTCATGAGACGCTTCTTGTCTTGTTAATGTCTGCATCTTTCAAACTCTGTGCCCTCAACACAGGCTTTCCCTTAATATGTTGTCTCCAAGCCCAAAATGAGATAACCTCCGATGACATCACCCTGGATACTCTTTTTTTTTTTATCAGACTTGATAAAACTAATTCAACTACTGAGCTAAAATTTTACTCATCACCTCATTGCAGACAGACCTCTGCCTATTTGTACACCCATAACACAGAGACAGCACACCGTGTAATGTGTAGGGAAGAACTTCAAAGGTGATTATTGCTTTGCACTTTTCATGTATTCTCTTTTTTTACAACCTAACTTTGTGGAAAGGAGAAGGGGAACAACAGGTTATGGAGAGTCCCATGAGAGCACTTCATGCCTGTCAGTAGCTCAGCTTTATCTCTGGGGAACACCCCCAAATAAGGAAATGATGTACAAATTAGGAAATGTGTGTCATGTAGCAGGTGAATGTGACTCCCCTTGTTGAGACCTGCTGATAGATGTAATAGCAGAGCAGAGGAGAGAGAGATATGTATGCGATGTAACCAACCTACGTGCTGGTATTTGACATGTTTTTTTTTCTTCCTGAAAACAAATCATCTTTAAAATATTTGTATGAAACAAATATTAAGAAAAAACCCACTATTTGTGCTTTGCCGAATAACGTATTTGTTTTTCGGCACACCCCTAGTACGTACTTTACGTGATTTCTACAAAATCATACACTGATGTGATCCTAATAACTTGATCAATGCACTTAATGAATTCAAACCACTTGCAACAGTAGCAAAACTTTCTTTAACAGAGATATTTTATAGTTTAATTCAATAATTTGAAGGAGTCACTAAGCACTTGCCCACATATACTGTGTGAGCACAAGAAGGTAAATTGTGAGCAGCATAAACAATTTATATGTTGGGGATTTTTGAATTCTGTTGTAAAACCAAGAAGAAATACATGTGAATGATATACCATCACATTACAAAGGCAAGGGTGTGTTATCAAAAACAACACTCTTGTATGTCTGAGAAGTTATAATTTTTATTGAATATTCTGCAGTTCTCTAACTACCACATATAGGGATATGCCTCATGCTCATTTACACCCACTGATGCCATTCTAATCCCCAGCTCTTCTTGTACTGTTAAGGCCTCAAAAACAACCAATTAAGCAAAAAGTCAGGATAAGAGTGTGGGGTACTTTATTCAGTAGTGGTATTTAGTGAACATTCAGTTGCAAGAGTCCATGATGCGCCTCATGCTCATGAACCTCATGCCACTCATGCCCAGCTCCCTGAAGCTCCTGTACTCTCCAGGCCTCATGTACATCATCTTGCCTCTGTAGTGGGGCTGCTCGTACATCAGCCAGTGGCCGTCCATCACATGGCAGGACAGGCAGTCAGTCATGCGGTAGCGGTCCTGGATGTTGTCGCAGTCCTCCATCAGCTCATGCATCTGACCACCGAAGTTCTCTCTCTCATAGATCCTCATCCTGTAGGTTCCTCTGTGCTGTAAATTGAAACATCAGAAAAATCAATTGGCAGAAGTCCAGACAACCATTCAAAGATGACAAAATGATTTCTAAAGAATGAACGTCCTACCATAGGGATCATACGGCAAGACCTGATGCAGTCTCTCATTCCCATCATGCTCATGTAGTCAGCATACTCGCCCCTCCTCATGAAATACTGGTTTCCCATGTAGTTGGGGCGGTCGTAGACCATGAAGCAGCCACTCTCCACCCTGCAAGAGTGGCACCTGCTCAGGTAGGAGGTCAGCTCAGGGCAGTCACTGCTGGTCTCATAGTGGCGACCCTGGAAGTTCCTGTCCTCGTAGAAGATGATCTGAAAGGACAAAGATGCTTCATCAGGACAATTTTCAGAGTTTATTAATGACTATAATTGGGACATTGATATTAAATAAATGTTTTGTTATATTTATTACCCACCCTGCCCATGGTCATGATCTTTTGATTGCTTCTCAGGACTGAGTTGTGACTGCTGTGTACTCCTGATGGTGGTAACCGTTTTTATACTTGCTCAATGTGAAAAAAGTATGTAGGGCTTCTATTGTGCAAAACCCTGACCCAGCAACAACATGCCATAGAAGCCTACTGAGCAGTCAGGGCATTAAAGGGTTATTATTTAGCGCTATACACTCTGGTTGAAATGCATGTACTGTATACATGCAGTATTGTTGTCTGACATAAAGAAAATAAAGAGAAGCTTCTAACTGTAATGGATAAACAGCCATCTCTATCTTCCACAGTGTATGGGATGATTCACTCACTACTGTAAACGATGAAACATATTTTCTTAGAAATATGATTCAATACCAATTTATATAAACATATCAGGTAAGAAATATATAGGTATCTATCGATATAGATATATAAGAAAAGCACAATTGCATAATTACCTGGCTGATAGGGATTAAAATATCTCTGTTGATACATGTACATACTGTACAGATGGATAGAATCCAAGAAGGCTTGAATGAAAATGGATTTTTATGAAGTCTAATATATTTTGCTGTTGAACCTTATTTGTTGTAAAATGTTAACAGTAATAAGCACTTCCCATCTCCACATCCATGCTTCATGTTTAATAAACAAACCATTAAGGTTGTAATTTATAGAGACTTATAGGACTTATTACAGTATGATCATGAGCTAGGTGCTTTTTGGTTATAAGTCCAAACAGCCACATATTTTATAAACTTAAAACATGTAGTTTATGTAATTATATGTAAGTAATTATACTGTATTATTATTATTTTTGTTTATTTGTTCTGAAGGGTTCACGTTGGTTCGAATTGAATCAAACTTGCCCTTTATTTATTTTGTTCTCTTTAGCTTTCTAAGCATGAAGAGCTGTTAGCTATCAGATGTAACATAACATCCATTTGCTTTCATCTGTAGAACTTTGTGTTTCTGAGTTTTTGATTGCATAAAAATATCCAGCTGCTAAGCCTACATTATCAGCCAATATTATTGTGGTCATTTATTGCGCACCATGATGGCATTGTTACTCCTGGCAATTCTCTCACCAGCCCAAATGTACCGAACTAAAGATTTAAATGTTGCAGAGTTCAAATACACTTTTAGTATGTAATATGTTTGGTGTCTGTGTCCTTCATGGTATAGTACAGTAGCTGTGATCACAAATGCTGGTGAGGTGAGGCTTATTGAGAGATGTAGGTCACTCATGCAGCAGGCTTTGATTTATTGTGGAACAGTGATGGAAATAAAATATTTACAGTGTATTTTTAGATAAATTCCATAAGTCTATATGTGTACAGTGGTATTTAAACAAATGAACATGTCATCTGATTGGACCTCTGCCCTTTTTTTGGATGTCTTTTTTTAAAGGCAATGCCCATCCATGCCACCAATAAAAGTAAAATGAGTAGTTATTGTTACTGTTTCTTAACCACATATCTTACAAGCAGCTATCACTTGCAGTGGAGTATTAATAGAGGTAATTTGCCTTTATGGAAACTTCAACAACATCATTGTTATATTTTCTCCTTTAATTGGATCCACATAAATAACTACAAACAAAAACAACAATTCATTGCTGTGCCTGAAAGGTTAGTTTTTTTTTTTTTTGTCTGAAATTGACTTTAATTACAAACACTCAGTGCTGTTTTAGCAGTCTTTTCAAGGTTTTGTTCATTCAGAAAATGTGTAAAAGTGACCCGTTATTGGCATTCTCATTATGAAAGTCTTTATCTTTTTAATCTTTCAGTGGAGCCTTAATGGACTGAGAAAAAAATATGATCAATCTTTATTATAAAAATTCTTTGAATGCACTCTTTATTGACTGTAAATAAACATTTTAGATTAAAATTACAATTTATTTTAATTTTTATAAAAATCGTTTTGAATGTAGACATATGAAAGCTCTCTAAATTGTACTGAGGGGTGATGGAAAGACACAAATTCTAGCAGGAGGGCAGAGGAGCAGATCATATGGGACAAGAAACAGGAAACAAACTATGCCTCCCTCTTAGTTGAATTTAATGAGAAAAGTCAGTATTTTTGGCTGAAGATGTTTTCTTTGTTTGATATGATGACCCAAATGAGCAGAAATCGTCTGACAACAGGCCTTTTCCAAAGTGCTGACTGGTCATAACAGGAAAAACTAACTAATTAGTAATGGTCACTCTGTTCTGTTAGGTTGCGT
Source organism: Thunnus thynnus (assembly GCF_963924715.1). Lineage (NCBI taxonomy): Eukaryota > Metazoa > Chordata > Actinopteri > Scombriformes > Scombridae > Thunnus > Thunnus thynnus. The sequence goes on from NC_089527.1 coordinate 26,846,343, forward strand.
TATTAATGTTAGGGGTTCCACCTGCAGTTTTCCAGCTAAAACAACAAAATGTTTGCTATGAAAAGGGTCTATAAAGTTGTTCTTTATACATGTGTTGCTGGAGCATTGACCCTTTTGCATCTTGTAAGTAGTAGTTCACTGGCATGTCTTCCTCAAGCCATATTTCAACACTCAAATAAGCTATGTTTTATTATATCGGAGTAATTAACTTTTGGAGAATCACGCACATTCTCACAGCTACCATTTCCATCCTTTCAGATTCATTTTTTAATGTCACATGCATCCTCTGACATAACACATTTCATAGGCAGAACAAAATTTTTGACCTTGCTATGGGATACGGTTATTAAAATGGCAGCATTCACCATGGACCAAACGGTCCTTAAACATATGGGAGCAGTTAGATGCTGATAATTCATGCAATTTTCTCCTTTCATTTTGTAATAGCTTTAAGTTTAGAAACTCAATGTGAATTATGCATTGAAAAATTCTCTGTAGATATTAACCATTTATTCATATTTATTGATTACATGATTACAAGTCTTTTCTATCTAACAGGATTCCATGATGCGTTTGATGGATCCGATCCTCATATCCATGGGGCCTGTTCCCATGTCTCTCATGCTCCTGTACTCTCCGGGCCTCAGGTAGAGCATCCTGCCTCTGTAGTGGGGCTGCTCGTAGATCAGCCAGTGGCCGTCCATCACGTGAACAGACTGGCAGTCGGGCATGCGGTAACGATCCTGGATGGAGTCGCAGTCTTCCATCAGCTCATTCATCTGACCTCCGAAGTTCTCCCTCTCGTAGATCCTCATCCTGAATGGACCTCTGTGCTGTAAAATGACACGTGAAGAGAAAGAAGATTACTTTTGTTATCAAAAACTGTCTCTATGGTGTGTTGGAGAGATTTGATTGAGGTTTCAGTTAGTATGTTCACACTTAGGAGCTAATGAATCCTAGCAAATCTTCATACCATGGGGATCATACGGCAGGAACGGATGCAGTCGCTCATGCTCATTCCCATCAGACGCTGGTTGTCGGGGTACTCTCCCCTCCTCACCAGCATCTGGTGGCCCATGTAGTTTGGACGTTCATAGACCATGAAGCAGCCGCTCTCCACCCTGCAGGAGTTGCAGCGGCTCAGGTAGGAGGTCAGCTCAGCACAGTCATTGCTGGTCTCATAGGAACGACCCTGGAAGTTCCTGTCCTCGTAGAAGATGATCTGAAAATGAAACAGTACATTTTTTAAAGCATTTCTTTATGTTAACAAATAGCACATGATGAAATGTTATATTTGTCAACCTGAATTATAGTAAAACATTAAAACGGTCTCTTACTCTGCCCATTTTGGTGTTCAATTCTATCTCTGATTGTGCTGGTACTTTGCCCAGACGAACTGTGTGTCACTTTTATACTCATCATGATAGCTAAATGACCTATGGTGTCATTGTTTTGAATATCTTACTCAGCAGCATAGCATACAGGGCTATAATGTTTGTTAAATCGGTCTGTAAATGGTTATTATTCCAGACTGTATGCATCTGGTGCAGTGCCAACTCCAGCGGCTCTCCTATGGGGTACAGGTGGGTCACAGTAACAAATGTATCAGCTGGAACCCTTTGTACTGTTAGTGTTTGGTCTATGGTGACAAGCACTTTGTTGTACTCACATATTACTCATCAGTCCATCACCTTGATACATAAAGTTATATCTTTGTCTTGTGACCAACTTCATGTCACAGAAGAGATTGTAACACTTCCCTGACAGCAATGATGAAAGGCTAACCTTTAACTCTATGATACTATTTAATATAAAATAAATGGCTGGGTGAGAAACTCAGGTTTGACAATTAATCTATTGTTGGTGTCTATTGTGACTTTAATGTCAAATAATACACATATAAAATCAGGCCTTATACACTTTACTACATGTAGTCTCTGTCAGATGAAAACAATGTAATTTTCATTTTTGTGTTTGTAAATGAGTATAAGGACTACATACTCCATGAGACATCTTCCTAGGATCATAAAACTGCCTTTAAAACTTTTGGATAATGCAAAAACCCTGCCAAAATCTATTTCCCATTTTTCTTAAATATTTGAAAGTACAGAATATATTTTACCTGATGACATTAACATGTTATGATATTATTATTATTATTGTTGTTGTTGTTATTATTGTTATCATTATGATTATGATGATGATGATGATGGTGGTGATGATGATGATGATGATGATGATTATTATTATTATGAAGGGATTAGCATGTATTATATACTGTATATTCCTATTACATTTGTGAGATCTTTCTTGTAAGTAGTGGACATAAATGTGATGCAGTCTGAATGGTGTGGTGGTAATTTATAGTCCAGACACTGATTGACACTGAGCCAGTTTGTCTTGAGAATCCTTCTCTGAAAAATTATGAAAATCACCAGAAAGGCAAAAAGAAATGAAAAGAAACACTTTATTGACCTCAGAATAGGCACAAGAACAGATAAGTAACTAAACTCAAGTAACTAAAAGTCAGAATACTGTATACATTATGAACATCTACTACACATAAAATGAAGCATGCAAAAACACAAATAAATTGTACTAAATGCTACATACACCAAACACGAATAGTAACTACAAAGTGTACTTTCACAGATAATGAAATTGTTGCACCCCCTCTTAAAATGGGAAATTTTAGTCTCTTATGTACAGTACTGTGCAAAAGTTTTAGGCACTTTAAATGTCTACTTATCCATTATGCTATCAGGGAGGCGTCTGATTGGTCCCAAAATGTCTTCTGTAGCATGTTTACGACCCCAAACATACAGCCAGAGTCACAGAGAACTATCTACACCAACAAGAAGAACAAGGAGTCCTGCAACAGTCTGTCTGGGATTACATGAAGAGACAGAAACAACTGAGATGCTGAAATCCACAGAAGACCTGTGGCAACTTCTCCAAGATACTTGAAACAACCTACTTGTCAAGTACCTTGAAAAACTGTGTGCAGGTGTACCGAGGAGAACTGCTGCTGTTTTAAAAGCAAAGCTGCTCACAGCAAATATTGATTTGATTTTGGGTGTCCTCTGTTTATTGAGCTTTGTAAGACATTAATTGATAAATAACAACTATTCATGGCATTATTTTTGAAAGCATCCTCACTTTACTTTTAGTGCCTAAAACTTTTGCACAGTACTGTAGGACAAGCTCAAAAAACACACAATGATTTTCTGGCATTTCCTGACCCCCAGCCTTCCTTCTCCAGAGCTACAGAAGACATTATATGATTGTTTTCACAGGCCGAGTCATACCTCCCCATAGCAAGTAAACTGACCTTTATGCCGTTAAAGCAGTGGAGTTCCCTTTCAAGAGTTACACAGTTTTTCTCATCTAGAAGCATCTTTGCATCAGACTGAGCAGTTTGGTACAGTAGAGAATGTAATCAGATGATCTTAAAAAATTAAAAAATCATCTCTCAAAGTTTCATACATGTGTACTTATAACTACAGGTCCACCTAACTGCATGGCACAAAACTGATTACAATGTGATGTTTTAAAGAGGATATAATAGCATTACTGCAGGATGTGATTTATTGTGGCTAACACCTGCTACTGTGAAGTCAAAGGGCATCTGTTACCTTTATAGTGTGCATTAAAATTTTGTATACATCATACTACAGTATTTATTTCGGTATTTATATCTATACCTCACTGGCTTGCTGAAGATAAAGTGTAATTTGGACTTGATGCATTTAAATTTTATACTGTCATACACATACTTGTTGAATATCCCTCTATTGGTGGCAAAAAAAAAATGATTACGTTATCTTGGCTCAAAACACTGCCACCAACCTTACATCAATGGAAAGACAGGTTAATGATCGTTTACTCAATGGACAAAATAACAGGAAAACTCCTAGTAAAGACTGACATGTTTTTAAACCGATGGGCTCCAGTAATTGCTTATTATAGATTATCAATGTGATAAGAAGCTTTACTGACGTAAATATGAAATTGGCTAAGATTAACATTTGTTTCTTGTAGAGTACTTTTCTTTCATTTATTTATTTTATCTTTATTGGGTGACTCCTCTATGTGGATGTACAGGATACCATGACTTATAATTTTTATGTATGTTTGCTGAACTGTGAATAGTTCCCTTTTAAAAAAAATTGTTTTGTGTATTTCTTGTTGGTTTTGGTTTTAATTTTCTGATAAGGCAGCTGTGAACTATGCAAATGTGCAGAATTACAAATAAACTCTTTGTTCAAAAAAAAAAAATACTGTCATACAATGTGTGACGAAGATGGAAGAAAGTGATGCACTGTTGTGTTTGCACAGGACTTGTAATGTAGATTTAGCCCTGAGAAAAGCACTTCCTCTATTTGATAAAATGACAAGATGACAGGGGTGGCATTTGATTTCTCTTTCATTTTATTTGATGACAAATTATTTCACTCTGCTTCAGCAGGAATCCATAATACGCCTGGCGGAGCAGAGCCTCATGCCGCTGTATCCCATATCTCTCATGCTCCTGTACTCTCCAGGCCTCATGTACATCATCCTGCCTCTGAAGTGGGGCTGCTCGTACATCAGCCAGTGGCCATCCATCACGTTGCAGGACTGGCAGTCAGACATGCGGTAGCGGTCCTGGATGTTGTCACAGTCCTCCATCAGCTCGTGACTCTGGCCTTGGAAGTTCTCCCTCTCATAGATCCTCATCCTGTAGGTTCCTCTGTGCTGTTGATGAATACGCAGAAGAAGACAGCTTAGAATGGACTGCAGTTTTTAAATTACAATTGTGCTGCTGTTAACTTTGTAAAATGGGTTTATCCTCCAAAGAGCAAAAAACCCAACATCAGTTGCAGAAATTTACTTTCAAACCAGAATTAGTAATTGATTCAACTACTTAAAGATTACACATATTCTCAACTAGGGTTCTCAATTATAATATTGTGCATCTTTTTATAACCCTCATACCTGAGGAATTAAACGGCAGGATCGGATAGAGTCACTCATGCCAAAAGAATTGTAGTCAGAGTACTCTCCCCTCCTCAGGAAATACTGGTTTCCCATGTAGTTGGGGCGGTCGTATACCATGAAGCAGCCACTCTCCACCCTGCAGGAAGTACACCTGCTCAGGTAGGTGGACATATCAGAGCAGTCGCTCATGCACTCATAGGAGCGACCCTGGAAGTTCCTGTCCTCGTAGAAGATGATCTGTAGAAGAAAAAAACAAAAAACTGTATGAACTGATTTGGAAATGGCTTTAAGTTGTCCTTTTATAAAATTAATTTTTGTGAACTCAGATTGTTTCATGTCCCTCTCTTTTACTTTTCACCAGTCGTTTGTTTACATTGTGTGTCAGTTGGGTTCATTCCTAAACTGAAAAGTGTTTTCTGGTCTCTACATACCTTGCCCATGTTTGATGATCTGTGTTTGTGGGAATCTGTCCAACAACCTGTGGCTGCCAGGCGGCTTTTATACTTTATACACGCTGTAACAGGGTTTTGTTATTCAAATTATCTGGAAGCTGATGAATAAGCAGCTCTGCGATCGCTGTTAATTTCATTTGTGCCATCATGATCCAGAACAAAGGGAGGGGAAATGGATGGAAGACACAAGGCAGGAGAGGAGGGAGAAAAACTGAGCTACAGTTTTCATATTTCTCAGACTGGAGTAGAGTGACAAGGAAAATCTGAGTTAGATCACATTTAGTGAGTGTGTGTGATGCCTTAAGAATTGGGACAACGCATTTCAAATATCTACAGGTGTATTTAATAAGATTTACTCCACAATTTCATGACATTAGGGTATATTCGGGGTGAATCGGCTTTACCAATAAAATAAGTTTAAAAGCCCAACCTGAAGGAAATTGAGGTAGGGTTGGTGTCAGTCTCAGTGATGATGTGTGTGGAAATGAATTACTGATGGCACGGCTGGATTAACCTGTTTAGGGGCCAAGGGGCAAACATTTGCTATTAGGCCCCTGTTGCCTCCAAGTTCCCATCAAGTGCAGTGCACACAACACACTATGATGACTCTTTTATTGTACTTTTATTTATTTGCAATAAGCATTCCTAAACTGGAATACCACATAGCTTTCTGTGGGTCAGTTAGTTTGTGATAATTTGATAAAACACAACTTTATTTAAGAAAAGATACCATGTGAGCAGAACAGAAAATAAAACAATAAAGATGTTAAAATATGATTTTAATACAGTATGCAGGACAGGGCCACAAGATTATGTCATAATGCAAGATCCAGTTTATATTACATATATATATATATATATATATATATATATATACATATATATATATACTTTAGTAATCACCATAAAGCAACTGACTCACTGACATTCATTTCATTAGTGACTCTCATGTCAAATAAACCTTTCTCAATGCATTAAGTAACATTGTGACTGTATTCTACCTATGGAACAGGGGCCATCATTAATATTATTTGCACCTGTGCTTTCCCTATGACATCTGTGAATGTCTGCTGGGAGCTAATCTTTGAGGAGGTGGCACTGCAGCTCCACCTGGGATTGAAAGCTGTGTTTTTTGGCTGAGAAAAAGCACTATTAGCTTTGAAAAGGATGTTCAGTTTAATGAAACCAAGTTTTGTGAATTTAAACTAGCAAAGTTTGTTTTCATAATTCAAGAAGAATCCGCCACAATATGTCATGGTATTAAAATTGGTCAATGGAATGCATTTATACAGCACTTTTATCTGAAGTGCTTTACAATTTGCTTCTCATTCCCCGTCTCACGTACACACATTCACTTAGCGAGCCATGCATCTGGAACAAATGCTCAAGGACACCCCAACACATGTAGCGGAGGAGCCGGGGATTGAACTGCCAACCTTTAGATTAGTGGACAGACAAGCTGTTCTACCTGCTGGAACAGTTCCAAACAGAAATGAAAGAGCCCAAAACAAAGTACAGTAACATTCAACACATTTGCTTGTTGGAGTTCTGTCATCTCTTAGGTTTTTTTTTACATTGTATTTTGTGTGTATCTGTAATCTGTAACCAACAACAAACTGGATAAAATATGTTGGTGCATTTCTAGCAGGAACAAGATGCTTAAGTATATGGGCATTAAAGACAAGTAATAACCATTTGATAGGACAGAACTCAACAACCACACAGTTATTATTAAATAGAATAAGTTTCCCATCTCAGTTCTGGCAATTCTTTGATATGAGGCCATCACATGTGGACAAAGGGAAATCAAACTTGACCATTTTGCTGATATGCAAATCAGCTAATTTAGATAACAATAGCTTTCCCTCGTCTGCACATTCTGCATTTCGATATAAACCACAACACAGCTGCAGCTGGGTGGGAGGCAAGCAACATCAGTAAAAATGGGGAAGGTAAGGAGCAAATGCTATCTTAAAAAGCTTTCGAAGATCTTACAGGCAAAATGAGAATGTGTTCAAACTGTCTTTTGTCTAATCATTTTGTCATTTTTATTGTAGCCTGGCACAACAATGTGTTATTGTTGTATTTATTACAATGTTGGGCTGCTAGTTTACCAGGATTTGCCTCTGCTTTCTTCCATCCAGATTGTGTTCTTTGAGGATAAGAATTTCCAAGGCCGATGCCATGAGTGCAGCATTGACTGCCCAGACCTGCGCTCTTACTTCAGCCACTGCAACTCCATCAAAGTGGAGAGTGGCTGCTGGGTGCTGTACGAGCGCCCTAACTACACTGGTTACCAGTACATCCTGAGCCCCGGGGAATACCCTGATTACCAGCAGTGGATGGGATTCAATGACAGCATCAAGTCATGTCGCTCTGTCAAGAATGTAAGCTCACTAAACACTACATGCTTTTTAATACATAATCATCAGGTAACAAAGCTTTCAAATTCATCATCTAGTATTGATTGTCTTCTTTGTATAATTGTAAATTATATTGTTAATGTATCAATTTCATTGAGATGTGGGTAGGCTTACCACACCACGTTATAGATTTGATAAAACATAATAACAAAGTCAAATTGGGTAGTAATTTATTTATTTTTTGACATTTGTGGGTTAATTTGGTGCAGGAGTATTTCCAACTCCAGTGAAATACCACAGAGTGCACCAACCAAGCAGTAATCAGTCAAAGGCCAACAGACAAAACGGAGAGATAAAAGGCTCATGATTTGGCAGCAGTGTGCTTTATGTCCATGCCCATGCCCATCATTTATTGAAGGAATCTAGGAAAACAGCCAAGAAATCCATTTGTAGATGTGCCCTCAAAGTAACTGAGGAAACACCAACAAGTTAACAGATTCACATTTTAAATACTAGTATAATATTATATCACTCTCTAATTATTTGGCTCTAATGTGTATGACTCTTTCAAGGTATATGGAAAGTCCTGGAAGATCAGATTCTACGAAAAGCAGGACTTTGCAGGTCAAGCGGTAGAGTGTGTTGACGATTGCCCATCGGTTTACGAGGCCTTCAAGTTTCGGGAGTTCCACTCCTGTGTGGTGATGGATGGTGCTTGGGTCCTCTACGAACTGCCCGACTATCATGGACAGCAGTACTTCCTGGAACGTGGCGAGTACCACAACTATACAGATTGGGGTGCCACCTCCCCTGCTGTGGGCTCCTTCCGCATGATCACAGATTTTTAGAACAGCAACGACCAGGTTTGTAGAGTTCCAGAGGCCACAAAAGTTGAAGATGATCCAGCTCCAGAACTTTGAGGTCACATGATTTCTAGAACCCCTAAAAGGTTCCAAAGCCCCAATACAACCAAAGTTACAAATTATTTGAAATATTCTGAGTTCCAGAGTTCTGATGCCACTGAAGTTCTGAAATCTTGAGCAAGTTCATGGTTTCATAACCTTGAGGCCTCCAGAATTCTAGAACCCCTACGAGGTTCAAAAGCCCCAATACAACCAAAGTTAAAAAATATTTGAAAAGTTTTGAGTTCCAGAGTAATGGTGCCACTAAAGTTCTGGAATCATTTCACAACCTTGAGGCCTCCAGAGTTCTAGAACCCTTCAGGTGGTTGAGAGTTCCAGAATTTGAGACCCTTCAGCTTCCAAACTCCTTTTTCCATCAGGACACCTGTCCTTCTCCCCAGATTATTGCACTCAAATGAATAAAAATATATTACCTACCCATTACAATGCTGTCTATATTCTTTCATTTTTTGTTATCTGACATCTTCTAGTCTTGTCATCTAGTGTACACAAATAAGTGTTCAGCACAGGACAGAAACAAAACAAAATGAAACAAACAAAAAAGGATGGGTTTTATATAATAAGAAAAAGAATGTTGACAAGTGTAAGATCACTCATTCACTCATTTACAAAATGTTAACATTAGACATTATTGGTAAAAAACATTTGAACACCAACATACTGTATCTGTCTGCACAGATGCTTTTTTCAGCATTTATGTGGACTTCACCGTGTCATAATTTCAGGCCAATACTGTAGACATGTTTATGTTTTATGTTGAAACTCTGAGTACTGTATGTCTTCTACCAGTTAAAATACCTTATTGTAAATTAAACAAAGAAGGAAATGAAAATGAGGTAAGATATATACTCTTTGTAACTTTATATGAAAATAGTGGCTCAGCAGATATATGTAAAGTTAGATACATCACTTACACATATTGTTTATTTGCTTATTGATTTGATATGGTATTATCACAACCTTTAAGTATATTTGATGCTGATACTATATGTTTGTGATAACATTATCTTTATTTGTTAAATTTAATTGTAAATGAATAATAAAATAACCTTTAGTGGAGGGCCCCTTGATTTTATAGTGATAAATAGTGGTGTGCACAGTGTGGTGCACCACTATGCAATCACTATAAAATGAAAGTCTTTTAAACTGTGAGTTCTTTAGTAAGTAAATGTTCAAAACCACAACAGTATCAGCAACATTTGTACAATTTACACTATAGATTTGTTTATTTCAGTACACATTATTTTTTGTGGTTAATCTCTTTCTAAAATTGCCTTCGCAATTGTGCTGATGTAAGTTTAATGAAGTTTAATTAAACCACAAGAGGACCTACTGTATATTAATCCTGCAATGTAGATAATTTGGATAGCAGCAGTAGTCAGTTTTAAGGGTCAGATTTCTCACTCTAGCTCTATAACTCTTCTAACTTCACTGAATTGAAAATTTAATTAAAATATGTAAGACAGGGTCTAAGCAATCATCCTGTCAACACAGAACTATCATATACAACCTAAACTGTCTATAGAGCCCACCTAAACCCAAATTTATTCTAAGCAAGCTACCAAATTTAATGGTAATGCAAAAGATATCACAAAAATAATAAAAAAATGACAACCTGACCAGGTGGAGAAGTAACAAACAATACCACTCCTAAACTATATCAATGAAAGTATTAAAACCGTTTTAATTTGGACCTGATGATGGTGCTGGCTGAAAAGTAAGGGGGTCACCAAAGTTATTATAATTCATCCTGAACATGATTGTCAGATTTCATTGCAATCCATCCAATCATTGTCGAGATATTTCAAAACCACAAATATCAACCTCATGGTGGCACTAGAGGGAAAGTCAGGGTCAGGGATCACCAAGGTCATTATGATTCATTATCTGGAAATCATAGATCTCTGTACAAAATTTCCATCCATCCACTGGATTTCAGTTTTTTTTTCAGTCTGGACCAATGTGGTGTACAGACCAACAGACCTACATTGCCATCCCTAGAGCTATGCTGCTACTGTGGCTAAAAAGACATCTACAAAGTTGTTTTGGTGTTATTTTTGTCCTTCACTTTTGTTCTAGAAAGCAGTTGAGTTTTCAAAGTTATGACAAATATTTTTCACAAGTTTTGAATGACAAAACTGAATATAATTAGTGGACCACTATTTGCGTCTAAATTTATGTTACCAGTGTCATATATTTGCCATGATTGTTGTCATAATTTATGCTTTGTAAGTAATTACATATTTTGTAAGTGCATAGTTAATTAATGTAGAAGTAATCTGTGGGCCACATACACTACACTGTTAAAACATAAACGAAACATTTATGGCACTGGTTCAGATCAGATTGGATTGAGCAGTGACTGAGGTTTAGATACTTGGCACTGCTAAACATCTATTGTGTGTGGAGAGGCAATTCAGTGAGTAAGAACAAAGGGCAGAATCTAGATGAATATTTGAATTGTAATAACTGCTACATGCACTGCTAACCATGCATTTGGTAGTATTGTCTCTGCTGTGTATAAAGAGTACTGCGTTGGTTACTATGCCCAGTATTTGAAGCTTCACAGATGGAGAAGGTTAGAAAATTTACAGTATACATGTAACACATGTAACATGTACATCTACTTGCAGGGACAAATTTTGTACTAAACACTGAAATCAGATGTATTGTAAGTGGGAATTTAAAAAAGTGCAAATACAGATGATTTATTTAAAAGTGAATCATCTGGTCTGTTTCTCTTCTTTCTAGATTGTGTTTTACGAGGATAGGGACTTCCAGGGAAAGTCCTATGACTGCAAAGGGGACTCAGCTGACCTGCATGGCTACATCCGCCGATGTAACTCAGTCAAGGTAGAGGGAGGCTGGTGGGTGCTATTTGAGCGCAACAACTTCACAGGCTACCAGTACGTTATCGGTCCAGGGGAATACAATGACTACCACCACTGGATGGGCTTCAATGACTGTGTCAGATCCTGCAGGATCATCAAAAACGTAAGTCACCAGGTGCCATAATAAAAAGTAATATGAAAAAAGAGCACATTTTCTTTGTCACACATGTAATTTCACACATTATAACGATTGATTTGGTTTCAGGCCAAAGGGCCATGCAAGCTGAAGCTGTTCGACCGGCCAAACTTTGACGGCCAATCTCTGGAGTTGACAGAAAACATGAAGTCTTTCCAGGAGAAGTGGCCCACACGTGAAGTCCAGTCCTGCAAGGTCCTAGAGGGGTCCTGGGTGTTCTTTGAACATCCCAACTTCTGTGGTCGCCAGTACCTGCTGGAGAAAGGGGAGTACCGACACCACTCAGTGTGGGGAGCTCTGAAAGCAACCGTGGGCTCCATCAGAAGAATCATGGAGTTGTAGTTCTTCAATCAGTTTCCTGAAATGAAATGCATTCCAATAAATGGCTTTAATGCAAATCTTTGTTTGTGCCCCTGTAAAGTTGAATTCAAATTTCCACGTATCATGAAATATAATATAAAGAGAGATAAATATGATAATAATAAAACAGTACAACAAATAACATATTTTACCTGTATTGTAAAGTATATCAGTCATACTTACTGTACAATAAACTTTATTATATTATTAATATTATATAAATATTATACTCATATTAGTTAGCTGAACATATCACCTCAACCAAAATTTCAAAACTGTTCATAACACTCATAAAACACATAAAATAAACACTCAGTTGACTATTTATTAGGTACACCTAGCTAAAACTAATGCAGTCAAATACAACAGGCCACTTTCATGAAGGTTATAATCAATTTTTGTTGATACTGTTAAGTGTTAATTGAACTTAATGGTTATTTTGGAGGCTGTAGTTTCTGATGCTGTTGGATGGTATTGTGTCAATTTTGTAGATATTAATAGGGCAGCACAGTTGCATTGGCATTAGAGGTTCTTGTATGGTCACAGATTTGAATACAGTAACAGCCAGAGGCTGTTTATACCATTGTTTGGTCACAGTGCTACGAATGACCCCGACTCCCATTCTAAAAAACGAGAAAAATGTCTATACACATTGTTGACAACTTGGAAAACACTAAAACTCTAAATGCTGCTTTGAGTCTCAAATCATATAATGTACTTTGAGTAATGAGCCGCGCTCTTCTTTGGCTGTAAACACATTCAGCTGCTGATATAAACAAAGAATAATGAGCCTCCCATTCACCATGTCTTTCAGAGCTTGTCTGAGAGTGGTCAGCTGACTGTGCACTGAGGTGTGGATGTGCAGGGAGACAAGAGGATGGAGCATTACAGTCTGTAATCAGCCGTCCCCTCCAAAACAGACGTTAAGCTCATACCACGCTGCTGTGTGGCCACAAGCCAGGATCACAGTATCAGCCTCAGTACCAGTCCGCAGAAGACAATTTAATTTGATCAATAAATCGTTTCTAGAATCACGCATTGACGGATCAAAAGGTCAGCCATCGCAATAGTGAGTAAACACTATAAAGCCGAGCATTTTTAAAACAATTGCAGCATCAGCCATTGTGCAGATATACAGTAAATGCTGAGGCAATTACAAAAACAATGCTGCCCCTGGGAGTGCATTTCAGTGTGCCCACATACACTGTATATATAAATCTGGACCAGTCCTGTAGGCAATATTGTGTATGTGAAAAGTGGGATAAACAAACTGTTACCAATAGTTGGTGTGAGGCCCAAACATGGACCGTGTAGGAAAGGTAAGCAGACAGGCAAGCAGATTATGCCTGTGAGCCATTGTCTGTATTATTTGATTTATTACACAGATTATACAATCATCAACGGTCATCCTGTTTGTTTGTTTGCGCTGTTTGCTTGTTTACGGTCATTTTGGATATACAGTCCCAGTCAAAAGTTTGGACACACTTTCTGATTCAAGGGAATTGGGAAGGTGTGTCCAAACTTTTGACTGGTACTGTTGGACAATGAGAAATGTCTTTAGAGTTACTACATTGACAGGTTTAGCTCAGACAACCTACTGAACATGCAAGGTCCTCCATCACTTTGTATTTTTATTCACAGATCATCTTTTACGAAGACAAGAACTTCCAAGGTCGATATTATGAGTGCAACAGTGACTGTCCTGAGCTTAACATCCATTTTAGCCGCTGCAACTCAGTTCGGGTGGAGAGTGGAGCCTGGGTTCTGTATGAGAGGCCCAACTACCTGGGCTACCAGTACATCCTGACCAGAGGAGAGTACCCTGATTACCAGCAATGGATGGGCTACAATGACAGCATAAGGTCTTGCCGGATTGTACGAAATGTGAGTATGATGTACTGATTATTATAATATGATGAACATTATTCTATTTATTCACATACACCTGACAAATTCATTACACACACAACCTTATACAGCTAATTTGCAACATAGAATGCATTTTGTAGGAACTGTTATGGTGCCCAGATTAAGTGTTTATTGATACTGTATAACAAAGAAATGTTGTTAATGAACGTATTTAGAAAGTTGCAATATGTTGATGCTGAATGCATCATATGTACCAATGTATCAGATGAACAATATTAGCGCTTGCAAAACAATATCCAGTCTTATCAACTATCACATTATTAAACTTCATGGTTATATTAAACATGACATGTTTAGTTTAATATTTAACCATGATCATAATCTCTCCTTAAATTAGGTACTTGTTGCATTAGTCCTGCACTCACCGTCTACCCTGACCACCTCCTTAAGAGCTGTGTATGGTACATAAATGTAGCTCTTCCTACATTTGAATAAACATTTTCAGAAAGCAATTACATTTCCTTTCAAAGTGTACTTGGGAATACAAATAAGTAAATGTAATTTATAGGAGACAAGATTGGATATTTGATATTGTATATTAGAAAATGTGAAAAAAGGAGAAAATTTTAACCTTGTCTTTTAAGCTTGTCTTCAGTTGCAATGTGCAACAAATACTCAAACCAACTATATACCATCAGTATATTTTCTAAAATGTTTGTAATTATGGTTGTTTTGCAGACCTCTGGTTTGTTCAGGATTCGTATCTACGAGTGTCTTCACTTCACCGGTAAGATGATGGAGTTCAGTGAAGATGTGAGCACCCTGCTCGAACACTGGCAATTCCAAGAGGTCCACTCTGCCCATGTGCAGGACGGTGCCTGGGTCTTCTACGAGCTCCCCAACTACCGTGGACGCCAGTACCTGCTGGAGAAGGGAGAGTACCGCCGCTTTATTGAGTGGGCAGCCATGAACCCCACCGTGGGGTCCATCCGCCGCGTCCATGACTTTTAGACTGTCTCTCTCTTGATTTGTGTTTCACATTACCGTTCTTTGCACATTTAATAAAAAATATATTGTGCTGAGTATATTTATCCCTCTGTCCTCCATTTTCTTATTTCCCATATTTACAAGCAGTTGGTAGTATAAATTACACTGAGAACATATATTTGTATTATTATTGAGAAAAACTTTCATTCAGTGAGAATAAACAGTAAACAAAATCTAATTGTATCCTAGTACAATGCTATAATTCATAATTCAATCACTGCACAGCCACTTATGCAACACTGGACCTTTCTTTGCTTTTAAAAGCCACAGTGGAATTGAGGATTTAAAATGCTGTAAAAGTTTAGGCTTCTCATGATCACAGTCTTTCTACTTTTAAGAGAGAGGTCAGCACCATATGTTTCTTAAAAGTGCCCTTTTTCATTATTTGTCAAACTACACATTTAAAAGTCATAAAGATAAACTCTTTGGCTGTTTCTGATGATCATTGTGTGTGGCACAACATTTTGAATGATTCCTCAAAGGCAAAATGTAAAACATGATTAATGTCAACAGGATCAAGAGAGCAGTTGACTATTACATGCATGACATTACATGCATGTAACATAAGACCAGTAGTGTATTGCTACTTGCTTAAAGTGACCATATTTTCAAATCCCCAAACTGGGACCCTTAAATGTACCACACATTCATGCACATGCACATGTATGCGCTTATGCACACACCATAGCTGTTTTCATCAGGATGGGGGACAATTATATCAGCCCTTAGCACACCTACCAAGTGCGCCTTTCAATACCATGGACAGCGCCTTAGCAGACCGAAAACTATGTTTGGTCTCTCATAATCCACCACGGTATTTGTCAGTGTGCATAAGTGCAGGCTGCCGGCTAAATGGCCGACTGTGACACATTCTCTGCCAGCTTTATTTTTTTTTTTTAAAACAGAACAAAGTACAAATCTCTTTGTGGCCAATAAATAACTTTATAGACTATAACATAAAAATAACTTTAATTTACATCTTCACAATGCTACGCCACGAGCTGGTCACGAGTTTACAAAGATTAAAACATCAAAAAATTAAATCACCATTGCATCTCATTAATAACAAAAACCAAGAAAAAGAGCCTTTAAAGAAAGTTACCTTAAAGAGGATTTCTGGTTACTTTTTGCTTTGCAGAGTTTCTTTTCTGGAACTCTCAGGGAAATCACCGCTTATGTTTGGCTGTATTAATATGATCTTTTATATCAACATTTCCAGCATGCAGGACCAAAAATGTACTCTTGCAGTATGAGCAGAAAACAGCATTTTCATTGCTAGGTACTTTGCAAAGGAAGGAGTAAGCCTCCTGGAGCTCTTTAGAAAAGGCTGACTCTGTTCAGCATGATAGCTAGGCATTAGCATACTGTCAGAGGTTCTGTCAGTAAGAGCCTCAAGTGCCATAGTTTAGCAAAAGCCTTGACAATGACACATTGATTTGCACACATACAGACAAATCAGTGTTGAATTCAGACGCATGGTGCATTGTTTTTATATTGGCTTAGGTAATAATGAGTGGGACAGAGCATGATAAATGTCTATGTAAGCACTAAAGACAAGTATATTTTAATTGTGGTGAAAACTGGGAAAGTTTGGTAGTGAATGTTAAAAACACATTTGTTGGGACACCCAGCTTGAAACCAGCACAATCTGAGACATCTGGTCAATGTATACTTGCTTGCTTTGTTTGTAAACGTGGAAAATATAGCTATCAACAGCTAATTTATAATGTGTACATTGTAATTGTATATTCAGCATCACAATAGACATGAAAGAAACATTAGCATGCTAAAATACGAGTATAGCAGACCTAGCCAGGGTGGGAGCAAGTGGCATCTTTGAATGCTGTGTTCACAAGATGTTTACAGAGACTTTTACTGAGAGAAGAATGGCTTTTCCTTGGACAGCATTTAGTGTATTTGAATGTTTGAGGAGTCTATACATAATGCAAAAATCATTAGTGCTCCAACATCCACAATAAAAGCAGTAAAGAATTCCTTTAAGGAAGTTTCTGAGCATGTTGTACTTTGAGTTTCCTAGAATCAGCTACCTCACTGATAAACTACAGATGTAAAGCTAAGCACTGTTTGTCCATGCATAGACACAGATCTTTGGTACAATCATTATGGCTTTCCTTACATGAGAACTGTCAAATGCAAAGCAGGAGGACCCAAATGCAGATACTCAGCAGGCACAAGGAACTGAATATATTTATCAACCAACACAGGAACAGGACACAAATGCAGGCAGCAACTAAACTGTGCAAACTGTGCAAAGACTGAACTGAAAACCAGGACTTAAATACAAACTAAACTAATCAGACAACAAGGAACAGGTGGCAAGACACAAGGGCAGGCTGGGAGCTGATAGGCTGGGAAGACACTGGGAGCAGGGCTGGGCTGACAAGACTGATACAGGGCAGGTGTGAAGGTAACAGCAGACTGGGGAAGAACACTGAGAGCAGGGCAGGGCTAACGAACATGATGCAGGGCAGGTGTGGAGGGAAAAACGGTCTGGGGAGGAGTGCAGGAACACAGGAGGGAAACAGAGCAAACAGAAAACCAAAACACAATACTCAAAATACATCCCAGCATACATTAAACTGTTTAAGAATACACATGAACACAAAACCAAGTACAAAATACCATAAGCTAACCAAGAACGTCCAAAACATGAGTCCATGACAATAACATCTGGGGTCTGTACTACGAAGCCATATCCAAGATATTTTTTCGTTATCTGGCTTCACTGAGCCCAACATTGGCTGTCCAGATAACCAGTGCTACGAAGCTGGTTAAAAACTAGCTCAGTCAACCTGGGGTTTTCTTATCCAGATACAAGTGCGTTCATGTGAAAGAGGCAGGGTTGTTAATTACAAGTGACATCATCAGAACCATGAATGAAGTACTTAATATGATATGAGATTAAACAGTGGTATCAAGTACCTGTGTTAAATTTCTGTTTTAGGGACAGAAAAATGTCATATTCAAGAAGTGAAATGTAAATGACAGCCTGTAATCATACAACTGAATATTAAAAGTAGGCTAAGGCTTAAAATACATGTAAGAATTATTATATATGACTTAGGTATAGAGTGAGTATTTTTTGCTATTTAGTTGGATGGTGAAGAAACCATTTTGAATATACCACATTAAACAACTTAAAAGTAACACCATACTGTTTCTGCTGTTGAAGCAAAGAGTGAGAAAGTAGTTAATGACTGATGAGGTCTGTCTTACCCAAATGTTGCATTTAATCATGGGAGCCAATTAACAGTGTGTGGATTATTTTTCTAATAAAAGACAAGCTTTGGTTTTATTTCCAGTTATCATCACACAGTTGTCTTGTGTTATTCTGAGCTGCAGTGATCGAATCAGAGTGTAAAATCATCCACATTGTCAGCTGTCACTCTGGGGATAAAATCAACTTTGCACAATTAAAATGCAGCTAAAATCATCATAATGTGTTTAGTCTTGTAAATGATCTCTCTGTTTGTTAGAAGGTCTGTTTTAAAACCAGAGTGGAAATAGAAAGCCTGGAACAATAAAATGTTTCCACTGACCTATAAAAATATATATCGCTCTTTTTTACTTGTCACTTTATTGTAAACTCAGGACTTTTGTCCATGTCGGCATCTTGTAGGAATGATGGCTCTTTTTTTTCCAATGATCTGATTGGCCAGTGGTCAGGGTGTTGACAGGTTCTGATCTGAGCAGTTTAGCTATTCAGCATAAGTTACCATGGTGATGTACCCTGGTAAGAAGTGAACCACCATCATAGGACTGAAAACCCAGAGTTAAACCTGAAGTTACCTTGCCAATTCCTAATCCTGCTTTGTAGTACAGGCCTCTGGAGTTCATAAGAATGGATGCTAGTAACAATTATCAATATGATACAGCTTGTAAAAAAGGGAGATTCCTACACATTTCTCTTGCACTCAAGACATTTATTGAATTATTTCGTCAAACTAACATTTCAGTGCCTGCAGATCTTCCTCAGTTATAAACATAGCACAAAAAGTAAGGAAATTTGTGTTTGGTAGATTATTTCTTTGTTGTAACAATGCTTCTTGGCATTAAATCTTATACCGTTGGAAAGCCTGTTTATTTCCCTTTTAAATGGTGCCACATTTGTAAAGAACATGTGTTTGTGGGATGAGCAGCAGAGTTGAGTATGTGGGTTGCAGCCATGAAAAATATGCCAAATCTTCTCTGCCAATGCCAAACAGCTTATTCTGCCATTGACTCTTGTTTGGTGTTTGGTGGATTGGATGATTGAAGTTTGAAGAAACAAGACATATCGGCAATTTAACAATTTATTCATTTAACAAACAGGAGCCTCAGTAGCGTGTGGAAGAACCATACACAGCCACAACAGCCTGGCACCTCCTCCTCATGCTGGTCACCAGCCTGGTCACACACTGCTGTGGGATGGCATCCCATTCTTCAACCAGCATTTGTCGGTTTGTGGGGTTTATCAGAGATTACCTCCAGAATTTGGGAGTGGAGAGGATGGAATGGCCTGCCAGCAGTCCTGACCTCAACCCCATTGAACACTTGTGGGATCAGCTTGGGCATGCTGTTCGTGCCCGAGTGGCCAACACAACCACGTTGGCTGACTTGCGACAAATGCTGGTATAAGATATACGGTATAAGATTTATTGCCAAGAAGCATTGTTACAACAAAGAAATAATCTACCAAACAAAAATTTCCTTACTTTTTGTGCTATGTTTAGTTTGATGTACTGATTCCATATTTGTCTTGAATGCATGAGACAAAGTTGAGACGTCTTTTTTCTCTAACCTGCTAGAAATCTGATACAACTACAAAAATTTGAATAATGTTACTGATACAGATATGGATACAGAATATCGCTTATGAGAATAAGATTTATTTTTTTGTAAGATCATAATAATAAGAAGTCATAGTAATCAATTTGAGATAACTATTAATTGGTACTGGTCATTCATTTTGTTCAAGAACAAAAATCATGACACAATGGCCAGGGTTTTTGATATGTGTGACACATTTATGGAATATTTATTTGATATACTGTATATAAACAAAGAGTAGCAAAATTCCATGACACACAATGAGATACCAAAACTACTACACAAACTAATATGTACTTTTACACTTTGACAAAGATTTCTTAATCTACTTAATGTATTAAATTTTTCATCATTCATCATTTCTGTCTAACTACCCCTTACAAATAGACTGTGAAAGGGAGCCTGTGTTGTGGGCTTCTGGGATTCTTGCATGATCACAATCTATTCTATTCACCCTCATTACTGAAGCTCAAAAATAGCAGAAGTCCTTTTTATGTCTGCAAAAACATCTAAGCAACCATTTAAAAAATAAAAACAATTGTTTGTTGTTCTAATGCATGAGTTGCATCTGAATATTGATTACAGATGTATTTGATCTTGGACGATGCATGGACAAACTTGATATGTGTGCACTCGAGCGTGTGCAGGTCACTGCTTGGTCTCTGTGCTGCAGTATGTATCCCACTCTGTGATGCCTGAACGTCAATGCACACAATCCTATGACACAGAGATGACAGGAGTACAGGAGGAGGTCACAGAGCTCAGCTAAACCTGGGGACAAAGAGGTGCAGCTTGCTGATGACTCAGTGGGATTTGCCAGTAAGAGCCTGGAGCATGCCAGCTGCTGTTAGTGCTGACGCTCAGCTCACTGGAACAACACTGTGACCCCAAAAACACAAAGGGAGTCCAACCAGCATGTTCTCCCAGCTGGGGTTATTCACCTCTAAAGCCTCTTTGTTTACTGCAACCCCTGATGCTTTTAATGGGTAATAGGAGAGAGCGAGCAAATATGGTTTCACAGGGAGTTACATATCACATTGAGCCGGTGTGCACCCTCTTGTGGAGGATGTTTAGAGCTGCAGTCCACATACTTTTGTGTGTTTGCTTTTGGTCTGGAGCAGTTTTTCATTGTTTAGCCAGGCCCCTTACTTCCATTTAAGGAAAATCTTATTGCTAAATCAGTTTATTGAAGACCCTCTCCTGTGTCCATGTGACAATGCCTCCGTGCACAAAGCCAGGTATGCTGTAGAGGAACCTGACCAGCCTGCCAGACCTTAACTCCAGAATCAGTGGTTGATCTCTGGATGCCTGCAGCCACGTTCCAAAATCTTATGGAAAGCCTTTTGAGAAGAGTGGAAACTGTTATTCAGTGGCTGCATATTAATGCCTATGATTGTTCAACAATGACATATGGTTATAATGTTCATATGTGGTCACTTACTTTTGGCCATGTAAAGTGTGGTGTGTTGGAAAAGCGACAAAACTGAGTCTGCCTAAAAATGTGTCAAAAGGGTATGCATGCTAAATTAGCTTGATTTGACACTGTTGTCCTACAATGCCATGCAAAACAGAAATGGGACTACTCATATCTGGGAGAAATTACAGCAACATCACAGAAAACTAAGTATCTATGAAAAAATGTATTACAACTATATTCTTTTTTTTAAGTTATTACCAAGTATGAAGAAATGATAAGGGAATTCAAGAATGATGAGAAAAGATATGTGAAAGATGATAAAAATGATCCAGAGGTGCGGAACAGTCATCTGGAGGCCTCTTCTCTTGAAGCAGCTAATTGACTAAGGCTTCAGATTCAGTCTTAAGATGATTAAAGGATGAGCAGCAATAGTCTTAATGAGGAGGAAAAAGTCAAAATCGATAACGTTGTGTAATCCATAAGTAATTCAGTCACTGAGACTGATGCTGCGTTGCTATAACAACACAGATGTGAAGATAAACATATCGGAATATGGATATGTTGAATACATATATTGTTTTTCAATTAAAATTATGTTAAAAAATATAGATATCAGCAATTCTGACCCAATGTATATGATTTGGCAAGATTTCCTGTAGTTACAGCCCTTGTTCAGTTTTGTTCAGGTCATGACTTGAGTTTAGCACTGAGATCAGATCTCCTCTAGTCTTGTTTGGGCCCTGAAACCATTTTTACAATCCAAAACCAGATGTATAGATTCATCCCTGTATGTATAGACTTCCAATCTGTAGTGTCATCTGTATCATGTACATTTTTTATGATGTTTTGTAATTTGCATGAACAAAAATCTCCTTTAATGTTTGCAGAGGTTCAGTCCTAAAACTTTTACGTCTTCCCCCACATTTCCTCAGGCTCAGTTATTTATAGCTTTTGTGGCTATGATTTCTCTCTGCAGCTGAGAGAAACTATGTTAATCCTGTGGAAAGAATGTGGTTTCTGGCTGCAAGTTTTACCTTGTATGGCAACAATGGACAGATCGGAGAAGAGAGATGGTAGACTTAATGTAGTGAGAGAGGATGAGAGGGAGTCATACAGACAAGACGGATATGCAGAAACAAAGTTAAATACATTAAACAAAATGTTCTACAGGGTTAAAAATAGCAGAGAGAAAGCATATTTGAAAAACACTGTTACACACATGATAAAGCTAAAATTGCTGAGACACTTTAACGTGCATGTCCTGCAGTGCTGGAGCAGTTTTCATGGGAGCAATAACCAACATGATGTAAGCGGTTATTCTGAATATTTCTCCCAGCAATACTCCTTATGGATTGTTCAATAAGTGATGATTGCTGATGCACCACCGGCAGCTGATGAAAGGCTGCGATGTGACTCCCTGACTAGTTTCAAGCACGCAGTATTACCTGAAGCTGATTTACGATGTGAGCAGTCATGAGTACCACAGCTTCATGTAAAAGGTCTTTGATCTGCACTAAAATGACATGCTATCACCAGTGTTGCAGCATGTGGTCAAAGAAACTAAATCGAGGCTGTAGGTGAAATCCACTGAAGCTGAGCAAGAACACTCTTTCTTTATCTACTGAGTTTGGACAAATGATACTTTAACATCCTCCATTATTTACTTGAGGAGAAAAACACTTCTGGCTAGATTAGGGTTTGCATATAAGGTTGAAGTCTCAGTATGTGTATGACAGAGAGATAGGTGCAGCAATAGGGAGACATTTCTCAAGAAAAAAAACCCAAAACATCAGCAGTTCAAACTTGCTTCATGCTTTTCAACAATTGCAAAAAGCATTGTTAACAGTTGCTATTGCTATCCCTATTAGTCCCCACGGTGGCATTCTGCAGGGACAGTGGAGCACTGTTTAACCTGATTGATGTATCTTGAGTTTCTTTGTGAGAAAAATGAGCTATCATGCTTAGCTGTGACCCATCCAAGCAACATGTGCACATCAAGTTTCACTCTCCTACAGTTGGGGTAGAGGCTGTAAATGTGGCTCACTATAGATATATCATATATTGGTTATGTGTCACAATCCTAGCCTAGCCCTAGTTCTTCCTGGTGTTTTCTCTCCCAGTCTGTGTGTGTGTCCCTGCCGCTTACCTGATTCCTACACACCTGCCTGCAATCAGTGCATCACCTCCTCAGCCAACATACCTGTCATGCATCAGCTCATCACCTCTCCAGGAAATGTACCCCGGTGTTTCTCCCACTCATTGCCAAATTGTTCTATCTGCTCGTGTGGTAGCTATACTCTGGCTCACTTTGGCTCACTATTTTTTGATTTTCTTCAAGTTAGTTTCCTCATGTTTACAACTGATTAACACCTATTTGTCTCCTGTGCTTCAGGATGCCTGATTTTTCATTCTCCCTCACAACCTCCGTCAACCATGCCACCTCCATACCTCCTGCTGTCTGCAGCCATCTCATCCCCTTTTGAAGTGCATTACAATAAATCTGTTAAATGTCATCTGCCTCTGAGTCTGTGTTCTGTGCTTGGATCCACTAGAGAACTAAACTTGACAGAACAATCTGGCCAGTCATGGACCCAGTGGAGACAGACCTTTTCCTGGGAACCTGTTTGGCACTGGGGGGACCTCGATTTGCCAGCCAAGCCTTCAAACCTGTTGGCAACAGCCCTGCATCCCCCTGGGCTATGTTGCCACTGTGCCCGCCAGATCCAGAGCATGTTCAGCTGGCTCCCATCGGTCTCCAGTCTCTGCCCATGGGCCCCTGCCGGCTCCACCCAGGCCTGCCCAAGCTCTGGTCCTCATTGTACTGGTGTCAACCTGGACTGCTGCTCCAGCCTGGTGGGCACCACACCAGCCCGCGTCAGCCTGCAGCTCACGCTTGGTTAGCGACTCACCAGTTCCCTGCTCCTGCATTGCAGCTTAGCTACAAGACCTTCTAGCCCCAGCAGCCTAGCTACCAGCCCCAGCAGCCGCCCCAGCCTCCAGAGCCCATGCCGCAGCAGTCCCAGTCTCCAGAGCCTGTGCTGTAGCAGACCCGGCCTCCTATACCTGTGCTGCAACAATCTGATAAATCTGTTAAACATCATCTGCTTCTGAGTCCGTGTTCTGCGCTTGGGTCCACTAAAGAACTAAACCCGACAGAACAATCTCGCGATGAGTGGGAGAAATGCCAGGGTACATGTTCTGTAAAGGTATTGAACTGATGCATGACATGTACGTTGGCTGAGGAGTTGATGTGCTGATTTCAGGCAGGTGTGTAGGATCCAGGTAAGCGGCAGGAACACGAACACACACATATACTCACACAGACTGGGAGGCAGAGGCAAAACACTAGGAAGACAAAAGGGATAGGCTGGGATTGCGACATTATGATGCTTTTGTAAGTAATTATTTACTGTATTATCAATGATCTCAAAGCTACATTGTCACAAAGCTTAAAATTAGACTGTTTCTTAGTTTATGACGCTTTGGATGTAAATGATTTTTCAAACAGAAGCACAGGCATTTATGGCCTTTTGTCTTAATGGTTTGTGACAATTCTGTCATTCCACATGACCTTGACATGATTCTATATGGACAGACATGAAGAACATATCATCTATGAAATATAATCTATGAAAATCCTCTCCTTCAACATATTATTGTACTAAACTTTGCATATCACATATATATAACAGAATAGGCCTTTTTCCCAGCAGACATTTAGACAGACATTTAGACATTTGTCTCATAGCAGAGAAAGCACAGGTGTTACTAATCACATTAACATTGGCTATGTTTACATGCACACTTATAATTCGATTATAACGCGATTAAGGCAATAATACAAGTAAGGCAGAGCCTGTGTAAACACTATACTCCAACTATGCTAATGCGATTAGTCGAAGTAAGCATAATCGCAATAAGATATGTGGATTACTCCAATCTTACTTGCATTATTTGGGGCTAGTCAGAACACGTATACACCTGAGTGGCATTACTGAAACTGAGAAAGGTACGCATGTGCAACTGATGATGTATGTCACCATGACCATGTGGTGTATTGTTGACAAATGTGATAATTGAAAGCAAAACAGGGAAGAAACAATATTTCTGGAAGTTTGAGGAGACAGAGTTCATGTTGCGTGTCTTGCGTAGCATGGACATGATGCATTTTTTAGATGGGCAAAAGCACCATAATGACGATACTAGTATCGGACAAACTGAATGAGGGAGGATTTGCCAGAACACCCAAGAAAGTATGCGTCCGCTGGAAAGCAGGAAAGGCTGCATATTGTAAAGCCAAAAAACAGAACTTAATGACTGGCTCCTACCTGTCCACATTTACACACTTCAACCTCTTTAATGATATTTTAGGTCAAAGACCCCTGGCCACTGCCAATGAAGGTGGACTGGACATTGGGTTTGCACGGGTGCATCAAAGACCCGATGGTGACGGTGATGCTGATGATGATCAAGGTAAACTAAGTTATATCTAATGTTTGTTATTCCCTACCTTCCTTACACAGCTGACCAGTTAATTGGTTTATTGGCTTTCATTTCATTCAAACATTTGATACCTATGGCCAGCAAAGAACACTCATACACACTTTTTTTTTTTACACACACTTTTGAGAAATTGTGTTAGGTTATCTGTAAGAGGCAACTGCTTTATGTTTTAACAGAGAGAGCTATCGAGGAGAATGCGGACTCCGGGGAACCACCAGGGATAGCATCCAATCAACTGGCTGAGGAACCTGGCACAAGTACTCAAAAAGCAGAATTACACCCTGCTACAGGATCCACACAGCCAGAATCAGCAGAATCTGGTACTGTAGGTCAAAAGATCTGTAATATTACTAGTAGGTGCTTTGCCTTGGTCATTGGGGACCATATAACACATGCTGTCGGGTATTGACTACTTGTATTATATTCTCAGATTGCAAATCAACAGTACATACTGTAGTATAAATTAATTATAAAGGTTATGAGTCTCTATTTTTATATTGTTTACTTTACCAATTCAGCTGCTCAAGCTCCTACTTAATAGGTGTTGATTGAAAAATACTGAAGAAGAAATCTTCATGGTTATATCACGAGTGCATTAGCAATCATTTACAATTTTATAAGAGCAATTTGACCACTTTCTGTTTCCATTCTCCTGCTCATCCAAGTTTGATCACCTTTTCTAGTTGAAATATAAAAGAAAAAATGTATGTTCCATGCAGAGCTATGTATTTGGATCTTGTATTTAAATACTTGTATGATCTCATACAGGGGCATTACAGAACAAAAGGAGGAGACAGCTGACCTCAGCCATGGCTACCTGGTCTTCTAAGCATCAAGCACTCCTAGTGTTATGGGCTAGTACAGAGAACCCAAGGTGCAGAACACAGAGGCAGAAGCGAGGAATTGGAATCAGGAAGATTTTATTAACAACCTGATGTTGAGGTAAAGAAAGGAGTCTTTGAGGCCAGGGGGAGGCAGATGCTGGGTGAGGAGGAACAGGGGGGGAAGGGTGGGGCTGGCAGCCGGAATCTGAGGCCGAGACAGGAGCAGGGAGCTGAGCAGGGCAGAGCAGGGGAATTGGCAGAGCGAAGCAGGGCAGGGTGAGTCCGTAGGGCTTGGGGGAACAGAGATGATCCTGAGCAGGTTCTGGACAGAACAGGAGGGAGACAGACAGGAGTCAAGCCAGGAATGAGGGTAACCAAGTCTACAATCTGGCGGAGTGTGGCAGCTGGAACCAGGTATTTGAAGCAGAGCAGGATGATGATGACGGCTGGCAGCTGGTGACCTGACTTCGCACACCTGACTCCACTCCTGCAATCAAACACACACACACAGGGTGCTTTTCAATACGCTAATTCTATGCTTCCTCGCGTCCTCTCTACTCCGTGACCCAGAAATTGATCTCCGTCCGCCATCAAGGAGGATCTTCCAATCCCTGAAATGCACCTGGAAGAGAGGAAGAGCGAGGAGAGAGGAGGCTCCTGGAAGAGCTTAGAGCGAGGAAACACAGGTGTATTCTATGCGGAAGTGTTTTAACGGACGGCAACACCCCTTTGATCCAAAGTGTATATTGATTGGTCAGCTAATCTGATGGGAGAGTAAACAGTGATGCTGTTATTGTAATACAGCAGATCAGGAAAACTACCTGTGGAGAAGGAATGAAAGCACAACAGCAGCTTCTCATAGCCTATTTATTCACAAAATAAAGATTACTGAATGTAAAGTGTTCATTAATTGTACATGAATTTTAAATGCAAACTTTAGAGTTTAAACTTTTACTTAGTAATTTCTATTGCTGACTTATTCATATTTGACATTTAGGGTGAAGTGCATCATGACAACTTGTCGTCTCTTCAAAATGACGCTGGAGTGAGTGAGGACCATTTGATAAATTAAATTCCTCTGTCCTCGTGTCTCTTCCTCACATCTCTCTCATCATCGCTGGGAGGAGCTCAGGCACGAGGAAGAGACGTGAGTGAGGGAAACGAGGAGACAGGTTAGCATAATGAAAAGCACCCAGAGAGAGAGGGAAAGGGAGGAGGAGAGAGGCTGCCAGCTAGGCAGAAGTAGAGGGCATGACACCTGGAGAGGATGCAACAGAACCAAAACCAATGGATGGAGGCCCAGCTGGCTCAGAGTCATGACAGAAAGCAAAGGATGATGAATGGCATCTTGGAAAATCATGGTTGTACTACTGAGCATGTGGTGTCGGTTCTGCTGGAAGGACTCTTCAGCCCAGTTTCCTCCACATCCTCAACCTTATCCTCATCCCTACTCTGCACCCTGCTACCCCATACAATCCCACCCCAACTACCCCACTGGGAGGAACCATCCTGCACCTGAGGAGGAATACAGATAGCAACAACTGTAGTGCAGATTATTTATGCACAGCTAATTGAATTAGTTCAATGAAGCACACTTCAATGCAAAAAGTTCTATGTTAAGTTTATTTGAAGTAAAATTTCAGATTGAAGTTGTACTTTACCAAACTGTGGTCATGTTTACTGAACACGTTTTGACTAATGAAAAGAAAAAGTGTAGACACTGTTATTACACATTATTGCAAAGAAAATGTCTTTTTTTTACTTGAAACTGGTCTACAAACAGATACGCTTGAAATACTTCAAAATGTGCACTAAATGGTTTGTGCATTTAGCAAAGTAAACTGCTTTTCATTTTTTTCAAAAAGTGTTAGTTTTTTTTTTTTAAAGCATGTTCACATATTTTAGGGAAAATAAAACAAGATTACCTCAATCAAACATTCTTACTTTTTGAAATGAAATAGATTTTACAGATGTTTATGGTTTACACACGTTGAAGCAGCAGGAAATTTTCAGCCATGTATTCAGTCAGTGCTCATCGAACAGCACTTGCTTCTTGGCCAGCAATGTGTTGGCAATTGGCTGAGGCAGAGCTCTCTCAAGGCCAATCATTTCTCCATTCCACACTGGATTGAGCTTCTCCCTCTTTTGCTCACAACAGTTATGTAGTGCACAACATGCAACCACCATCAAGGGCATGAAAGTGAAGTGGAAGTTACTCCTCTTCAAGAGGACCCCCCACCTTGATTTCAACCTTCCAAATGCCATTTCCACCGCTGTCTGCGCTGCACTTAAGTAGATATTAAAGGACTCTTGTTCTGGGGTTAATGCTGGGGACTGCATGTAGCCCTTTATTAGCCATTCAAGAAGGGGATATGCAGGGTCTCCAAGCAGGAGGAAGTCAACTGGTTCCCCTGAATAATCTTCACACTCTAAATATTGAATAACAATCAGTTTACAAATACAATAAATAATGGGAACAGTGGCACCAACTGAGCTCAGAGCATGCTTGGATGGCTTATACAGCTCCCACAGGTCTTCCAAGTGCCCCCTCAGAAGGTTACAATAGGCTGGGCCTCTTGCTTGGATATAGATTAAGCCTAGTCCTAGCCATTTGTTTTTAAGTTTATCCCCAAGGGAGTTCTCAATTGAAAAAAAAAGGTCTTAGTCTTAGTTCTAGGCTTAATCTATGTCCGAAAAACAGGTCCAATATTCACTCTTAGAGGTAAGTGTTCCAAAAGGGTTCTTCTTGAAGGGCTGAGGTTCTACCCAGAACTATTTACTTCTGAAAACCCTTTCTTTGAAGAAAGGGTTCTTGGGGTGTTCTTTGTAAGACTAAGGGTTCCAATAAGAACCCTTTCAATCCAAAGAACCCTTTTTGGAAGAAAGAGCTCTTCAAGGATTGTTGAAAGCATGGGTGTTAGAAGATCCTCACCCTCAAATATTCAAATGTTTACCTATGTTTCAAATAATATTTTTAAATGTAGATGTATCTGGAATCCCCTTAATCAATTCATTTTACTTTTGTTCTGCCATAGTCTTTCTTTACCATCATTTCATGCCATACAATAGTTAATTGTGTACCTGTATTGAACAGATACTATGTTGGTTAGTCCCTCTAATGTGAGATATGCTGTGTATAGGTGTATAGACTGTGGAGAGAGCATTGAGACAAGGGTTGAGTTGAGGGGCATTTGTCTGCTGAAGATCTTTTTTAATATTGTTTTTTTTTTTTGATAATTTCTAATTCATGATGTACAACACTTAACGAGAGTTTTTATAAAGAGTGGCTAAAAATACAGTGCATATACGGTATATAATGTAGCTACATGATGTGGTCTCTGGTGGGAAGATCATGTCTTGAACCCTCAATCTTCAAAACACTGTGCTCTTACCTACTGAGCCACCATGTTAGTTTTGTTGTGACCATTGTACCTACAACCTCTGGAGGGAGGAGTTCATGAGCCAAAAGAGTTACCCTAAATTTATCTTCTTTTTGGAGAGTCGGCAGTTGACCCTCCTTATCTATTTTTCCTTTATTTTGGATGGTGGGAGGGCTTAGGGGGTGGAGGGCTACAGCGTGGAGGGGTGTTGGAGCCGAGAATTGAACCCCGATCTCCCAGGGGAAAAGCTAGGATTTGGTGTGTGGGGCCTGGGAGCTGGCTGCCCTGCTGGGGTTACTATGTGGGAGGTGAGAGCTGGTTTCCCTACAGATTGCATCACATGTGTGTCTACAAAACAGGTGTGACATATCAATAGTGATTACTGTTCACACATTGTGTGATCACCTGTGTATGAATTGATACTAGAAGCTGGACTGTGAGGTGACAGAAAATCAGAGACTTCAGAGAATCAAGGTAAGCTAAATCTAATATCTTATTTCAGCAAGCTTGACTCTAACCAAGGACTTTTATAGTGAAAGGTCGACTATTTTAATGCTGGCATTTCTATCTTGTTTTTTTTTTTTTGTAGAAATGAGTTATACAGCCTGGACAAAAAAATATGTATGCCAAAGGCTTGAACCAGAGGGTTTGGGTGATAACTCAAATGCCTTGAGATGGAGGACAGGCTTATTCAATCTGTTCCACTGTCACCATTATTACGTGCCCATACTCCGATTGCTCTCATTGGACCATGCATTACTTTGTTGTGTGTAGATAGCTTACTGCTTCATCTTGTGTAGTAAGGGTACCTTGGATTGATGCTACAAACTGTCATTTTTCTCTTCCCTCTCTGCTATGTCACTATTGCTGGAGATTACATGAATTCACTTGCTTAGGACAGCCTGATGAGGCTGGCTTGTGTCCTATCTGTCATGTTGCTGATTCCACTGTGAGTCATATGCTCACTTTTGACCTGTTACCCCCAGGACCCGCACAGCCTCTCCAATCCTGTTGGCTTATCCTCAGAGAATCTCCACTCCTTATTTTAAGTATTTTTTTCTCATTAAAAATTATTTGAACGTTTTCACAATGTCAACATCGTAAACACTGGTAATAGTAACATAGATTGTTAAATTATACAACACGTGGCAAGCAATCTGATTGGGTCAACTAGACATTTAGAACGTGCTCAAATCAGCATGGCTCAAATGAAAAAAGCCTCATCACTAAAAATATTACTTCGCCATTCATGAGAATTACAGACCGTGACGTTGCCCTAACAACAACAGTCATTTCTGGGTAGAAGACTGGTGGTGATTGGTGGTGACTTGACGTGATTTGAATTGCGGAGATATGTGAAACTTGTTTTTTTCTGTTGTCATTTTCAGCCATAACTGTAACGTTTGAAGATAGATAATTAAACACGGTGGTCCGACCTATCTGATGTTTCTGCTGGGTTTATTTTATGTACTGTGTTGCTTTGCTAGTGTCTTTGTTTTGTTTTGTTTTGGG
This sequence comes from Thunnus thynnus, assembly GCF_963924715.1. NCBI lineage: Eukaryota > Metazoa > Chordata > Actinopteri > Scombriformes > Scombridae > Thunnus > Thunnus thynnus. Next base: position 26,877,830 of record NC_089527.1, read on the forward strand.
GGGATTTACAGTGAAAATTGGATTGAACTGAACTGATTAGGGGTTGTGGGGAAAACAAAGCAGACCCTTTACTGAGTGGATTCAACCCAGGACTGTGGGACGATTACACTCACACAGTTGCACACACTGAAAAAACCTGAACCCTTTTCCACTCTTTATCGTTACCCAGCACCCCCATACACAACAAAACTTAGCCGTTTTCCCTTCAGTTGAGAGTATAGCTCAGCTCCCCCTACGGCATCCTCCATCAGCTGTGCTGGTGTGTCATTGACATGGTGGAACTAGCTTAAAAATGTCTGTGAAGTTTGTGGACGTGGTAGCTAAATCTGTCCATGGAAAATATGATGGATATCTTAGTTACAACAAGATTGAGCTAGCAAAGTATTTTTGTGTTTATATGTGAGGTATTTATTCAGACTGGGAAATCTCACAATCTCTAAAAAGCATTAGCTCAAGTTGGTTGGCTGACTCAACAGGGACTAGAAATAGCCTCTTCTGCTAGGTCGTTACTATGGGTTGGCCTACTTGCTGGAGTAGTAAACTAGGTTTCATTACATAGGAGTCTACTGACGTGAGTGATTGTTTTCCAGGTATTAGTCATACCCCATGTATTTCAATAGAAACAGCGATAACACAAGCAAGTTTTTTTTTTTTTTTTTTTAGAGTGAACTGCCTCACAATATGAATACATTGTGTTTATCTTTTAATGTTGTATAATTGTAATATTACACTTGAGGGAGTGCTTTACCTTTATTGTTGCCAACAACGGCGGTAAAGCACACCCTCTCGAGTAATATTGCTTAAATGATGGATGACCACGATATACAATCTGAGGGTTCTTCGTAGAACCCTAAGAAGACCTGAGGGTTCTAGGTGAAACCCTTAAAATATGAAAGGGTTGTTGGTGGAACCCCCTGGGTCGGTTCTAGATGAAACCCTTAGAAGGTGAAAAGGTTCTGGATAGAACCCCCAGTGAGAGTTTGGGGTGAAACCATTACACCATAGAAGGGTTCTCTGTGGAACACAGGGGGTTCTGGGTGGAACCTTTCACAGATGGTTCGAGGTATAACCTATTGGGTTCTAGGTAGAACCCTCTGAAAGGGTTCCAGGTGGAACCTTTATAAAAGGTTCCACCAGGAACAAAGAGGGTTCTCCTATGGGGACAAGCCGAAGAACCCTATATGGTTCTAGTCAGCACCTTTTTTCCTAAGAGTGTAGGATGTAGGAAGGCCACCCCTCTCTATCAACAAAATCCCTATAGCTGTCCAACAGCGGCAGTACAGGGATGTGTGTTCCGTCAATACAGCCTATGATTCGTGCATTTTCAAATCGCTGTGCAATGGCTCGTGCCTTATCCACTGCGGGTACCTGTATTAAATCATGTGCTACAAGTGCCATTTTCTTGCAGAACAGATACACAAACTTCTTCAGGGTACTTTTGTGCACTCCAAACTGGTTGGCAATCACCCGGTACTCCGCACGGCTTCCAGGTATGTATAGTGCCACTGCCACTCTTGTATTCAGGGCACAGGAGCGTGAACGGTGACGTGCTGGTGACGCATTTCACACATCAGTTCACATAGCTACATGAATGATCTTACGGACATTGTGAAGTTTTCTCTACTCTAGATTACTGAACTCCTTCAGGACCACCCGTTCCCACCACTCCTTGCTGCCAATCCTCATCCAAAAATGCCAAGTAGCAGGGGCTGTTAGAATCGGTAAGGCCTACCTACATATGGAGTGGCGAGGATGAAATCAAAAAGTAGCACCTGAAGTAGTTGTAATTGCAGTAGGGTTAGGCCATGGCAGCGACAAATGTCATTATCTGATAGTATGGCATAATTCTTTTGGTCAAATGATATTGTGGTGGAACAAGTGTGATGTATTCATAGTTATACATAATGACATGTATGACATGCATGGAAGAATAAACAAGTCACTTGGGTCAACTAGAGCTCTATTGTGTTCATTATTTACTTAAAAGTAATAGAACATAACAACAGGAAGTAAACAAAGCTCCTCAATGTCACAACTCTCTCTAGATAATCAAACTAACTATATGACACATGCAAACAGGATAATTAAAGGGAGTTGTCACCTTCACAATCATGTAAACGGCATAATCACACTAATATCTTAGTCGTAGTATTGGCCATAATTGCACTACTGTGCACATGTAAACGTAGCCAATGGCTCCTTGCTATTTAAGTGTCCCAGTAAGCCATGACCCCACATAAAGCAGCTAAAAATAATTCAGCGATCATTAATTTTATTAATTACACCTGTGCTTTTATTACCGTGACATGTTAAAGTGTCTTCTGTGGAAAAAGGTCTGTTAGAAATTAAAACCAGAGAAGCAGCACAAGCAAAATCACACTGAGACTTGGGGTCAGAGGCAGCACCATTAAATCCAGGAAATACAGTATGACTCAGAGTTAAAAGCCTGTGTCTGTCCTCATTCTGAGCAAGGCAGTGCTGTAGCCGGACAAGATAAATTTGCTTTCGGTCTCTTGTCACCCTCTTGTCCTCTGAGGAGACCCACTGCAGAGAGGTTGTGTCCCTGTGATGTGGCTTCCTGCCCGTGGCACCCTCAGTCAGCCAGTATTCTCACAGTCTCCTTCACACACCTGCCACTCAAACAAACACATGCACCTTTGTTCACACTTTTCCAGCGTGCATCTGGCGCACATACGGACATGCTGAGACCTTAATTTGGACCTGCGTTCTATGCAGGAAGGGTCCCCATCACACTGTATCTAAAAATACCTTATTTGCTTGTAGCTTATCTGATTTTACATTTTATGGATGTTTCCTGCTTATTAATAATTTCTCATTCTTTTTCTCAATTATTAATATTAGTAGAGTGATGTATTTTTTATCTTTCTACAGGCATTCACTGACTAAATATCAGATTCACAACCAATCCATGTGTAAAGGTGTCACTGGAAACCACTAGATGGCAGAATTGTACACAGAGTAGCTACTGCACCAGGATAAAGCTTAGTATACAAACCAAATAACCTCTACAAACTGATTGAAGTGCATCACTACAGGGACAGCATCAGTTTAAAGCAGCTGTCAGTATTTTTCCTGCCTGGTCTAATATTCAACCAGATACTTTTGTTAAACAGTAGAAGAGACTAAAGGATTGGATTTTGCTGTTCTGTGTGAATTAAAATGGATTCGACAGAAGATAAGAGAGATTAAGGTAATTATTTTGCTGTAGCAGTATATAAAACACATGGGAGATGAGATAAATATAGGAGACACAGGACTGATATACAGAAACAAGAGGCACTGCCTCACCAGTCAATAGATGATTCACACCACCTTCACCACACAGTGAATATGGATCTTTGCCGTCTGTCACCCATTTTTGTATTCATTCCCTCTTCTCCTCTCATCTGTGCATACACACCTTTGTGCTAAAGGTTTACTGGGGAGCCAGATGTGACGTCAAGCTGGGGAGAAGGAAAAAGAAACAGTATTGCCATGGAAACATATCTCCCTCTGTTTTTCTATGATCTCTGATCCATCCTGGATCTGAGAACATGAAGACTGTGTAATGCGAGACAATCCCTCTACTTTACTGCATGGACGTAGAAAAGACAAACTGGATGGATGTTAAACATTTTTGGACAGCAGCTTTGTGTTTATCTTTAAGAACTGCTACATAAATAGCTTTTACTCCTTGTTTAAAGACTGTGGATGAGTCCCATTTATAGACGCATTACATAAATTTCAAGGTATCACCAACATTTTTAAGAGTTGATTTGGTTCTTACACATAATGTGACCATTTGGTGGTACTATATGTTGAAGTGTCATTCCTACTCTACGTTCACCAAAACATCACCAAATCTTGTTTTGGTGATTTCTTGCTAATTTAAGAGATGTCAGTGAAACAGTCTGTATAAATCCACACAGTCCTGATAAGAAATCTTATCAGTAAAGTAAGAGAACGGCTGCTAATGTCTTCTCTGCTGGTTTGAATTGTTTGATCACAGAAAGAAAATGTCCATTTATGGAACACCACTCAAACATCGGATGTGTGATTGACAGGTCATTAGTCTCATTCGCTAGTTATAGTTGTGAAAACAACCAACTGCAATTACTGCAATTGCTAGGGGGATATAGGGGTCTATAAACCCCTCACTTGAAATGCGATTGTCACAGCTTAGCAACCATAACTAGTAAAGCAGGTCTGTCAAGTGTCTTTTTTTAGCCTTTGTCTGTTGTAATGTGAGCTGCAATCATTAGCTTACTACCTACAATAGTAACCAAGCATTTCCTCCAAGGCCAGGAGTTAGCTAAGTCATTAACTAACTATGTTATTTTGTGGGGTCAACACTAGTTGTAAAAAAAGCCCTGTGAAAGGGAAGGTGCATGCACATTTTGCACATTTCCAGGTCCATATTCATATTCTGGGGCTCTACTGGACTATCTTGACATTTTAAAAAACTCCTTATTTATCTTACATTGCAGCCCCTCAATTAAGCTTCTGTCTGAAACAGGCCATTTTAGCTCCTGTCCCTTTGGCCTTTACCACACATACATGGATATTTTTCTAAACAGATATTTTCCCCCTCCATTTAAAAAAATAATTCTGTCCACACAACCCTCATTTTACAGAATATCTCTGTACACACAAGAACGCAAAAGCAACTACAAGTGCTCAAACAAGCATGCCGGGTCAGTAGGTGGCAGTGATAAAGTCTACATCAACGACATGTCAAATACCAGAGAAGAACATTCTGAGCATGCATAGTAAGCTTGGGCTGCATTTGAAACAACCTACTATACTAGCACTATGTACTGATTTGGCCAAAATGTAGCATGTAGTATGCAGTATGCAAACAAAAGCAAATTTTGCAGTATGCCCAAACTACCCAGATGTTATACTGATTTGGAAAAAATCTCCAGTATGCATCTGACCAGTCTACCTCTCCTACTGTGTCCCACAATGCAAGCGCTGAAATGGTCACAACTCTAGCTTGTGTGTGCTGTAGACTGTCTGGGTGCTGCACTGCCCTCGCAGTTGAGTTCCATCTTTTTCATTCCGTCAACATCATGTTATAAACTAACATTTAGAAAATTGATTTCTAACATTTGTAAATTATGAAAACCCACATTTATAACTTGTAATCATTGCTATTGTTTACTTCTGCTTTCCAAACCTAGAAACCGGCTAAGCCTTGCCTAGTATACTGAGAATTAAATTGTATGTATGTTTGTAGTATGCAGTATGTTTACTGCATTTGTTGGTAGTATCTATTAGGCGGTTCTGAATACAGCCTTTTTTTCCTTTGGCAGTTGTTGTTGTTTCAGGCGCATGCTCATTACACAGAGCAACAATGGGTATGCATGAATTGAGGTGTGACGTCATTGTTTCCCAAACGCTCTGTTTTACATGTCCACATGCATACACAGAAAATGGAGCTTTTAAAAATCTGCACTTTTAGAAGGCATTTTTAAAAAATTTCAGTTTTAGACCTAAAATGCCATTGGTGTGTGGATTAGAAGCCAAAACTTTAAGGCCCCCCTCCTGATGAGCCCATGCACTCTGTCTTGATTGGTTAGCTTCTGGAAGCTGCATCATGGCTGACTTCTGGCAGCTCTGGAGGCTCATAATCAAACAGTAGTAGTAGGATTTCACTTCTTTTTCTTGTTCTTAACCAACATGGACAGTAATCAAATACATCCGTACATCTTCTAGCCCAAATCTGATCCAGACTATGGAGCAGACGGCCATTTGTGGACATGCGCAAACAATCTGATGTCAGTTTGAGGACGAAGTAGAGTTAAAATTGCAAACAAAGTGTTCAGAGTAGGCTTAAGCCCTGGCTTCTGACTTACAGGGACCATTTAACATATGTTCACCCCAAGTTTTGGTCCTTTGACCATGTTTAAAATGATATAAAAATAACAGAAAATCACAAAAAGCAACTAGATAGTATTAGTAGTAGTCGATAGTATTTCCTGGACAGTCCTAATCGTGAAAGCCTTTTGTCTTGTACCATTAAAAGTGAAAATATTCAGTTTGAAAATATGAACAAGTATGTAAGCTAAGGTGTTTTCAACGAAATTATTAAGCTAACGTTAGCTTAATTAGCAAGCTAGATAAGCAAGATAAGTCTGACAAAGACACCTGTCATTTCAGCCAGCCAAATTGATGGTTACCAGCTAGAAATGAAGAGCCAGCTTTGTCTACATTTGTCTAAAATCAGGGACCCATTGTTTCAAAACTTACTAAGAATTTTGTGTGGCACTGTTGTCACTAAAAGCTGTATTTTTGCCTTGCAAATATGGAAAGCTTGACAGACAGGGGGTGGGGCTTAGCGACACTTGTTTAGGCTGACAAATTGAGTTATCGTGTCAAATTGATTTGGTGCATGCAATGCATAAAGTCCTTCAGGTATATTGGTCTCATTGATGAGGTGTATGCTAATCAGCATTCGGCACAAACAAACTTTCCATTCATTCAGTTGTTGGGGTTGAATGTGTTGAAGCTGCTCTGTATCATTTTTGGTTCAGGTTGTTAAAAGCTCATCTGGCTCAAACATACAGTTTATATCTCCTAGGGGTTCCTCTGTCGTCCTCTCCAGGCTGTGGTGCACGTGTTGCCATCCTCAGTCACATGGATTTGTTGATTTGTGGGGCTTCAAGGTTATTCACATCAATGACGTTGCCTTCCTTATTTCATTTGCATCTAACAGAAATGCCCCTCCCATTATGGTGTCTGGACTTGTGTGAGAAAAGTCAGAATAAACTAGGTGACATGTATACCTATTTATAGCTTTGTTGCATGTTTAATGCCAGTTTGTAAATTGGATGTCATGATTCTTTTTGCTGGTGTTTATGTGTGAGATCAAATCATCCTTTCGACAGAGATTGCATGATACAGTATATTTTTTATGATACTGCATAATTTACTCTGAGATTAGCAGGAGATAACCTTGTACAGGCTGTATGTGTACAGGCTTTGACACTGTTTGCTTATACTGTGTAAAAACTGGACACTGTGTAGTGTAATAACAAACCCTGTGATAAAGGTGACTGTCTCCTTAAATCAGGATTACATTCTGCCTGTTGTCATGCTTGCATAATGCAGATTTTTTACCTGATGGCAGCTTTTACTTTGGTAATGTGAATGTGGGCTCAGCTTTGATTTATCAAGGTGATTGCTTTGTGTTTGCAGCAAAGCTGTGAGGCGGTAATGTTCCCAAGACTTGTTCAAGTAAAAACCCCACAGATGGCTTTAATTGTACAGCAGCCCAATGACACATGCTTGCCAAACCAAACACTGGTTTATGACTGAGGAGGGGAGGGTGAGCAGGACTGCACTATATCCAATACACTAACTCCTAAGCCATGTATGCACACACACACACACACACACACACACACACACACACACACACACACACACACACACACACACAGAGGCCTAGGCTGGCGCTGCCTGTCGCTGTCTCTCTGAGTGTTTACAGTGCCGTATGAGGGGGGATCCTGGGAGGCAGCTATTTTTAGCTCTGGTTTCATCATTCCTCTCTCTCCGCGCTGCGTGCAGCTGCAGGCTGGTGCTGCATTCTAATGAAGAGACGAGTGGATGGCAGTAAAACACCTTCTGTTTGCTACACACATGCAGAGAGAAGGCTCCTACAGCTCTGTCGAAAACCCGACACAGGTTTAAATTCAGACAAATAGCTCAGGCATAATAGTGTTTGCTTTCACAATCTCTTACATTTATCCGGCATGATTTGTATGCAGGATGTTACTCAGCATCACATTCACACCAAATGAACTGAGAACTGCTGTGTCGAGTAAATGTTAAATTTACATGAGATGCAAGCTGTATCACACGTTTCGGACCTGACCAGGCAGTGAACTCAAGTTTCAGCCCGCAGTGTAGTAATGGTGGTTGGGAATGTTAACAGTCAGTTGTATGCTGCAGAAGTATTGATGAAGCCTAATACTGTTTCCTCCTCCCTCGCTGACAGACTTATCACCTCACCACATCATTCTTCGCATAGTCAACCCACCTGCAACGCTTAGTACTAATGGCACAAATATATGAATATGCCATTGTGACAGGATGATAACATCACCATCACGATGTGAACAAAATCTTGTTCAGATTTGGTGTGTGATAAAGCAGTAGAGGACGTTTCTCTTAATGCGTCCAGAGTCTTGCATGGGTCCAATTTTCCAAGCCCGTAAAGCTCTGTACTGGAACCGACCTGTTACATGCAATTATCTCTAAATCAAATCTAGACCATTTGGACCAATTTCCCCACTAACTGGGTTAGGGCCTCTTTGTCCTGCCATTTTGGCAGCTTACGAGTTGTGTTCTTGAAAAAGTGTCTGTGAATTGATGTAGCTCCTGTGCTCCTGCAGCTGTCCATGTGTTTTCTTAGCAACAATATGCCTAGTTTGTGGCTATCAAAAGCTAACCTACATCGCTGTTTCAGCACGTTGGATGCATAGACTGTAAAAAATGTGGATGTAGCCAGTGTCACATCACCCACTGGTTTCTGAAGAGTGGTTTTGAAGCTCAAAGTGGGCGGCTCCAGCCATGGCCATCTTGGCAGTACCTGACTCCACCTAACTTCTGGCTAATCCAAAATGGGCAAATGAAGCCTAATTGCTGAAACATGCCACCTAGCGGCTATGAAAGGGGAAACTAGCTATAGAGACCAAAACTGTTTTTTGTACCAGGCTGTAAACATGTTTATTTCTGCTGTAAAGTTGGGCATTTTACCATGGGGGTCTATGAGTATTGATTCACTTTTGGAGCCAACCTCAAGTGGCCATTTGAGGAACTGCAGTTTGTGGCACTTCTGCGTTGGCTTCATTTTTTAGCCCCAGAGGTTGCCACTTGATTGGATATAAACTGAGGGGTGAAAGGTTATGTTGTTGTTTTATTTTATTTTTTACACTTAGACTTGATATCTTTAAAGCTGTACTAACCAATATTTTTTTCTATATTTTTTATTTGAGCATGCTGTAGTGGAGCATGAAGCAGCTAAAGAGACAGGTATTTTCCTCAGGAGTTTGTGTAGACCAAAACATAACTAAAAAAGTAGAGTAAATTTTGGACTTCAGGTGGACGAAACACAACTCAAAATGAATGCAAATGTTGGTCAGTGTATACTGGATGTGTAAATAAGCAACTGCTTGATAACATGTTTGCCATAACAACTTTATAAGGTGATTATATGTATGTGTTGTGTCTACAGCCTGTTGTGCTGCCCCCAGGTGGCCAAACAATCAATTAATGCAGCTTTAAATTGGACTTTCTTTTTGCAGTGCTGCAGTCTTTGAAACAGAATTTAGATAATTCTGTAGGAAGAAAAATACTGAATATATTGTATAATTGATATAAATTAATTGTAAATGTAAGAAATAAGGTAGCTAAATAGCTCAAGGGGTGGGTGGCACTGGGGGCATTTGGATTTCTAAAATCCTTGCTGCAGCCCTGTTCACATGGGAGACCCTGGGACAGAGATGAGGGACAATCCTCAGGAAATTAAGTTTGAATCAAAAGACCTTAGCTGTCCTGTCCATTCTTCCGGTGCTGTGTGTATATTTTTGGAAATTAGCTTGCTTGAGGGGAAAATGTCATGGAGACAAAACAGCACAACAAACTCATAATGGAATCAGAGGTTCCCAAAGTGAGGTCTATTGATAGAAGACTGACATATCTGGGATGAACTAGTGTGTTTTCCTTTCTTCAACCTTTCATTTCGGGGCCCCCTGGTTCCCTTGTGGTTTCACATAACTGCAGGCATCCGCACTCCTCTTAAACGTCACCAGATTTGTATTACATGGTAGCTACCGCATCTATTCTTGGAAATATAAACTGAATTTTGCTCCATAGCAGCACACTGAGAGCCTGGTTACGTCACAGCAATTGAGGTTCCAGTGAAAGCGTGCTGTGTTTTGAGCTGAGGAAGCACTAGAGGAGGCAAAGAACTGGCAGACCCTGGGCCTGCAGTCAAACCTGAAAAGAACCAGTGTGTCTTTGAAATGTGCCGGAGATTTTCCATCTTGTGAGAGAAGGTCAAGGTTTTTTATGCTGGGACCCCTCTTGACTAATGCCTTGTGGGTTCAGTGGATGTATCTCTTGTACTACGGGATAATAGTGTATTTATAGTTTTGTTCCAGCTATTCAGGTCATCCCTCTCTTTTTAAATATTTATTTCATTACACCCAGCCAGAGTTATTTTTTGTGTGTGATTATTGTGGCCAAAAATGCTTGGTTTTGCAGTGGCTTTTCTCAAAAATTATGATGTTTTTGTGCTGAGGAACTGGGAGAAATAGCAAGCAAAGGAAAATAATGCGATTTTTAAAAAACTACCACCAATAAAGAGTCACATGTAATCACTTCCTTCGATAAAAAGCATACTGAATATCACAGAAGCAACTTTATTTCAGTGCTAATTTCTTATTTATTTTCTGACAATGAGAACCATGGGCTCAAAGTTAAAAAAGGTAAAGTTATATAAAAAAGAAAATACTGTAGTTGAGTTCCACATCTAAGCTTTTATTAAACCTCACCTTTCACCTCAACATTAGCAACAAATAAAATCTGTCAATTACGCCGATAAAATAAATCCATTAACGTAAAAATATAGTTTCATTTCCAAAGTGCCCATTTTTATGTTTGAGGTATATTATGTCCATCTTTGCTGTCTGAACAATGCATCAACTTGTAGTCTTTGACTAAATGCAAACTTCATTTGGGAACATTTGGGATTTGTTTTGCATAGTCTATGGCAGTAATTTCTGCCTGTTGATTTGTTCATTTCATGCGGAAAAGTTGCGGTAATTTAACAAAATTGCAAGCTCTCATAAATATTGCAGAGATTTCTTGAATTTAGATTAATTATTGTGATCAAAATCGCTATAAAATGCAAATTTGCAATTTCCTGGAGGGACTGCATTGTGCTACTATTCATTTAAATACTGCATGATGAACAATTTCCACTTGAAAATAGCCCATGTGCCAGGAAATAAACTCTCAAAAGAATGTTACTTTATTGTCATTTCCATGCTTTCTATCCTTTTTGTTGTCTTTCTAAGGAAATGTTTTACAGAGTAAAAAATGAGAACAACAAGAATAATGGCAAAATGAATAAATGTTTAAGAATTTAAATAGAAAGAGTATGCATTGGAAAATCACATCCATTCATCCATCAATACATCTACTTATCTTTTTCAGGGTCATGGGCAGTGTTGCCAGATAGGACTGACAAAAAGTAGCCCAATCAAAGCCTAGAACCTGCCCAATAGATCCTTTTCATGGCAGACATTTTGACTTATCAAAGCAGGAAAAGCACGGGTGGAATTAATAACATTAATGATGGCTGCATTGCATTCAGATGAACCAGTTCCATTTCTCTGGTATTATGCATGCTCACTCACTGACATGGCTTACTGGGACACTTCATGGAATGGAGCCATCGTAAATGTTATTATTTACATTGGTGCTTTTCTTGCTTTGACATGCCAAAATGTCTGCCGTGAAAAGGGTCCATCATCATAAAATTAGCCCAATTTTTTCATATATAAATCTGGTCTTCTATTTTTATCGGGCATGATTAGGCAAACTCAACACCACAGTTACAATAATGAAAAATATATGGTAGAAATCAAAACAAATTTTACCTGCCAGATTAAATAAAAAGTGGCCTAAATGGGTGGAATACCACCCAATCTGGCAACATTGGTCATGGGGGCATTGGGTGAGAGCATTAGCTACATAAGAAAGACAAATGCAAAGTAAAAGTATAAGAGGTAAATAAGTTATGGCTGTTTCTTTTGACATTATTTCTTCATCTCAACATTATTATTCTCTCTTTTCTATTACTCAAATATCAATATTTTAAGACAAGTGTCCTTCATTATGATCATGGTCTCATTACGACTGAGCTGATAGGAAGTTAAAGCAGACAGGTTCTACTTTCTATTGTTATGTCTCTGAAACGTATCTGGTGCACTCTTTTTGTTTGAATGTATGAGAAATTGATTAACTGGGTGTAATGATGTGCTCGGTCAGGGCAGATGACTCAGATGAACCAAAGAGAAGCCCGGTATGTTTACACAACGTCTACAGGAAGATAAATGAGGGGTGCTTTACAGTGTTCAGCTGCTCAGACGCCTTCATACACTGAACTCTTTGGATCCTGTCAACAAAATGTTAATGAAGGATCAAGTGAAACACAGATGTGCAGCACTTCCGAGAGGGTCATTTAAAATCCCTTCTGAACAATGGACATAGAGCAAGTGGTCTTAAACAACAACCTAACAAGACAATAGTGCTCTGTCTCTCTCAGATTAATGTCAGCTTCCTGAGGAGATGGGGGTTAGCCACTCAGTCAGTGCAATAACTCCAACATGACTGAGAAGCTGAGGAGCCTGAGAATGATCTGAAGAACGAACTGTTTGCCTGCAGGGAAAATAAAAAGGCCATGCAATGAAGTGATGGTGGTCAGTGTGACAAGAGGTAAACGACAGACTGGCTTTCTCCTGGAGGGAGGAATGGGCAGACAAGTCAGAGACAAGTCACTTATATTTCTCATAGGCCTGTCAATTGTGGCAAAATATTTTGAAATACAAAAATGTGACAGTATAAATCTTGGAGCAAAAAAAATGGATCACAATATCAAGTAATTCTTATCAATTACACCATGCAAAGGACAGTCTTACATTTTGTTTGTTTTAGAATGGACAATTAAATTACATATGTTAACACTTTGAACTCTAACAGGTTTCAACTGCTGCTTGGAAAAACTGACATGCTGCTTTTCTTTAAAATATACCTTCTCCTAATACAGAAATCTAAATATTACATTAAACATGTAATATTTAATGTGGCAGTCATTTGTACAGACACTTGTACACCCATAAACAAGGAATTTCCTATCAAGTGATTTAGTTTTCCTTTTTTTTCAACTTAATTAAAACCTCACTACCATTTTTTTTAGCCACGCTAGCAATTAGGAATGGTAATGTTGGTCGGTTGAGCCATCACCTTGGTCCAGACTGGGATATCTCTACAACTATTGGATTGGTTGCCATAACATTTGGTAGATGTTCATGAATACTACTAACATTGGTGATGACTTTTTTGTGTATTTCTTAAAAAATCTTAATTAAAATTATGAAACTCCTGTGGTCACAAACATCACTACGCTAAACAAACCTGTAACTGCATCAGAAAACATAGTGTTTGGCAGTGTGCCTATAAAATGCCTATAAAATAACAGTGCAGTTAAGCCTAGAGCTGTTGTCGGTTTCTCACTTTGTATTGAGGCAGATAAACATGACATACAATACAAACTTGAGAAAATGACAGCATTTCCTATCAGTCTGTGTATGAACACAGACTGATGTATATGTATATGAATTCAACATGAACCAATTGGTTTGAAGAAATATACATTTTCATCAGACTGAAATGATCAATGTGTTTACTTGGAGCTGCGGTGTGCGGATGCTATTCGCTACTGTGATGGAGCTCGCTGCTGCGGCCTACCAGGTGTAATAGTTGCTACCATAGACTGTATAAAAATAATGGACATAGCCACCATGACCTTACCCATTGGTTTGTTGACTCCTGTTTTTAAGCCTCGAGTTTGGCATTGTGACTGTTGCCATCTTGGTTTTTTGGAGCCAGAAGTGACCATATTTGGATAAAAGCATGGAGCTGTGGAGGAGCTCCCCAGGGTCCAACTACAGCACCTCATGCTCTGCCGTGGTAGTAACTTGACAGTCACATGGTAGCCACAACCTAAAGCATATCCTGCTAGAGATCGAGACCATAAACTCATTAAATCAAGTAAGAAGTAGGATCATTTTCTCATAGACCTCTTTCCAGTCCAGTTCCAGGACTTTAGTAACAGTCTAAAATATTCTCAGAAGGACATTTATGAAATAAAAGCAACACAGTCTGTGGATAAAGATGCTTTTAAGGACTTAGACAAACTGGTAAAACAACTTCACTCCACTCCAGTTCAGTCTAATATCCTCCTTGAGCGTCTTGACTATTTGGAGAACCAAAGCCAAAGGAACATTATTATAAATGATGGAATAACTTCGGATCATGAAGAGGAATCATGGGCTGAGACTGAGAACAAGGTGCGTGAACTGTTAACCACCAAGCTGAAAATGGAGGCCAACTCAATTCAAATCGAACAAGCCCATAGAAGGAGAAAATTCAGACGAGAGGCTGATATACCCCGAGGCATCGTAGTGAAGCTCCTGCATTTTAAGGATAAGGAACTCATTATGGAAAAGGCAAGAGCAAACCTAAAAAACACCTTGGTGTACAGAAATGAGGACTTTGCCGAGTGGCTGAGGAAGAGGAGGGCTGAATTTCTGCCTGTGATGAGAGCAGCCAGAGCAAAGGGTAATTATGCCATAATCAGCTATGACCCTATGACATTGTGAGACCAAAGAGAAAGAAAGAAGAGATCCTAGTTTTAATGGACATCAAATGACTGTGTATCATTAGGTTGTCTTTGAGATTGTGCCATATGTCACTAAATGGCTATTAAACTACCAAAGAAAGGACTAAGAATTGCCCATCTGGATATATGTAGCCTTAAAAATAAGGTGCAAGAACTGACTTCTGTGCTGTTCGAAAATGCTTTACATATTACGGCCATTTCTGAGACACATTAAGATAACAGGATAATGTGAGATAATGTGGTTAAATTAACTCATACAGAAGCTGCCTTACAATTTATGCAACTGTTTTTATCTGCTTGTGACAAACATGCTCCTATCAGAAAACTTAAATGTCAAAACCACTAAAGCCCCTTGGTTTGATTTGGAGTTGAGAAGCTGTAAGACAGAGAGGGACAAACTGAAAAAAGCAGCTATTACATCTGGTTGCTAAGCTGATTGGCAGGCTTACTGTTCACTGAGAAATGGAGTCACAAAAATGAATATATATTTAAAAAAAGCAATATTATCAATCCAAGATTGAGGAAATAAAGGGTGAGTTATGGAGAACCCTTAATGAAGTAATGGGTAAAATAAAGTGAATAAAACTCATTTATTGAATCTGGTGGTGGATTTATTACCAAACCTCAAGATATAGCTAATTATTTTAATAATTATTTAATAGGTAAAGTGGATACAAGAAATCAAATGTTGCCAATCAATGATAAGCTGTCGGAGTTACTAATTAAACAACATATTATGTATGACAAAAAGTGCAAATTTGACTTTATTAATATAAATATAGAAGAAATGGAAAAGCTTTGCATGTCATTGAAGTGTGATAAACCTTTTGGCTATAATAATCTGGATGGTAAATTACTATAACTGTCAACAAGGATTGTGGCAAAGCTACTATGCCATATTCTGCCTCTTTTGAGCAAACTTATGGAGGGTACTGTATTTAAACAAATTCAGCATTACTTCTGGGAAAACAGTATCAACTCTGAATTTCAACATGCATATAAGGTGGGTTACTCAAAATGTACAGCTTTAACTCAATTAACAGATGACTGGTTAAAACAAATTAACAGAAAGTTAATGGTGGGTACTGTACCCCTGGACCGCAGTGCAGCTTATAGACCATGAGCCACTACTTGTCAAACTATCTGCATATGGATTCAAAACCTCAGCTATCAATTGGATGAAAAAATATTTATCCAACAGACAACAGTGTGTTTTGTTTAAAGGTACCCTGTCAAATATTAAATCACTGCCATGCAGAATTCTCCAGGGCAGCTGTTTAGGACCTCTTCTATATTCCATATTTACAAATGATCTGCCATGTGTATTAAAAATGAATGCATGGCTATGTATGCTGATGATACTACAATTTATATATCTGCAGAAAATATCAAGGAGCTTAAAAATGCTTCAAGAAGAGTTTATGCTGGTTTCTGAATGGGTTTCTGAAAACAGGCTAAAGTTGAACATCTCAAAAAACCAAGACTCTGATATTCGGCTCCAGGCATGCTCTAAGGACAGATCAGGAGCTGTGCAGCTCTTTGTAAGGGGTAGCTATTGAGCAGGTTAAAGAGGCCGAATTGTTTGGTGTCAAACTTGAGGGAACACTTTCATGGTCAACTCACATGAATAATATGGTTGCCAAAATGACTACAGGCATTTCCATCATCAGAAGGTGCACTTACTTTTTAACAGAGACAACAATTAAACAAGTAATGCAATCTTTAGTATCCCACCTGATTACTGTACAGCAATCTGGTCTAGTGCTTCAAAACAAGAAATTAATAAGATCCAGCTCACTCAAAACAGGGCTGCCCGCCTTGCTTTCCACTGCTTAGTGAGGGACAGTGTGGAACGGATGCATGCCAGGCTGTCATGGATGAGGTTGGAAGAGAGACTGACATGCAGCCTGGTCCGGTATATAAGAAACATATGTGCCTTAAGTAAACCTACATACTTATATTCACAGCTAGCACACCAATGATAATGGCACCAGACATGCTTTCATGGGATGCTTCACATTACCTTTACGTAAAACCAATGCTTTAAAGAAAACTGTAATGTATAGGGCTATGACAAACTGGAACAAACCAACAATACATTTAACCCACTTTACCAGTAAGATCTGTTTTAAAAAAAAATTAAGAACAGCACTTATTCAGAGGGAAATCAGTGTAGGCTACATATGATATTCTCTATGTGAAGGTTGATTATATTTGTGGTGTTAACTTAGGTAATGCGTCACTGTGCACTAGTAGTATTGGGCAGTTATATATACTTATATATACCTAGCTTACTAACTCTATTATTTGCTTTAACAATTTACTGTTAAGGTGACATTATGAGTGTGAGAACTATTTATTTTCTCTAATTTTTATTTCATTTTGTTTATTGATATTGTGGATTGTCCATAATGTGATGTTTGAACTTATTGTCTTTTGTGTGGACCCCAGGAAGAATCGTTGTTACTGCAGTAATAACTTATGGGGATCCTAAATACATAAAATAAATTAAAATCAGTCCAACAGTTTAACAGTCTGTTTTTTTTATCCAACCTCCAACCATTTGAACAATATCTCAGCCATATTTTGAACTCTTTGCTTCTTTCATCTTTTCTTTAAATTGGCATCAAGATTTTTAGTTTTTAGGAAGAGCAGTTAACAAGACCCCAGATGTTATTTTGAAAATGGCATATGAGTCCTAATGAAATGCTGTGAAACTGTAGAGCTTAGCCAGCAGGGATGGATACAGTAATTTATTCTCTTGTATTTTCTCTCCCAGGCAGCTGGGATAGGTGGCACAAATGGAGCATTTTAATTAAAAACTGCTGAGACACAGCGATCCTGGAAGAAGACTTGGCAGCCGGTGACAAGTCTTCCCATTCCTATGGTGTCGGTTGAGGAAAACCAATAACAGGAACCTAATTTTTACCTTTACAGGGAGCCAAAATTCTCTGAGCTCCTGTTGTCTGCTGTTCTTGTTAGTCTATTTCAGTACCTTTTTTCGAGTCGTTATAGCATTGACAAAAATATTCTCCAGCAGGTGTAATGGGCAGGACAACAACAATTTTATATAATGGCCAATATGCAATCCATCATAGATGAGACCTCCAAAATCATCGATTACCTTACTGAGTGTTGAATTCTATGCTGATCTTTTTGCTTGTTGTAAAAGTCAGACTGCCTCATAGTTGACATTTTATTTTATGGGTTTAAGTTTCATGCTCATTTTTTGGAAATAACTATTTGATACTGTTGCTTTAAGAAAAGATGTCGCATATTTCCTCAAAAGCACTGCTTACCTTGTTTTGCACCATTTTGTTTATGGTGGTCTAACTTTTAAATTAGGGTGATAAAATCATCAAAAAACAAACATCCAACAACAATCACTGAACGTGTTGGCAAGAAAAAATGTTTGACTTCTTTTCTCTCGTCTATCTTGATCAAACGTTACTAGTAATATAGAGGATTAGTGTGACCATTGCATGTAAGCGTTGCACTTTACTGGCCATAGAAATGCCTTTGTCAGGGTAACTTGATTTAACAAAGTGCTGCCTCATTCCTCAAACAGCATTTGCAGCCTCTTGCACTGAGCCACTAACGGTATGCTCACATTACACTTCTGTCCTGCAGAGATTTCCTGTGTCTCCCATTCACTTCAATTGAAGCCTTTATGACTGATGAATTGAAGTGAACATTTCCTGTTTTGGTGCTTTCTCTTGTGAGTCAGAGTTCAACCTTTGTACAGCTTTGCCCTGCAAATTCATAACGCAGACAAGTTGAGACATTGATGTACTATGTTTAGAAATGGAGAAGGAGTCATTTCTACAGTAATACGTCATCTCCTTGTATAATATTACACTACCAGAC
This sequence comes from Thunnus thynnus, assembly GCF_963924715.1. Classification (NCBI taxonomy): domain Eukaryota; kingdom Metazoa; phylum Chordata; class Actinopteri; order Scombriformes; family Scombridae; genus Thunnus; species Thunnus thynnus. Next base: position 26,896,173 of record NC_089527.1, read on the forward strand.
CACAAACTGCAGCACTGCTCTCATGCAGCTTTTTACAGCTTGTGATCGTTCTGCTCAAAATTAATTTATTACCCTCACTGAAACCGTGACATCACTTCATTTTGGGAGCTAAGTGCAGGCAAGTTTCATTGAACAGAGAATGAATGTGATCATATACCTTTACACTTATCTCACTCTACACTTACATATACATATACACAAAATAATAGATAAGTACTACAAACAAAATACATACAAAATAATACATAATTAAAAGCGTTTCAGAGCATTTCTCTGCAGCATTTAATTCCTGGCAGGGTGGAGAAGGCTTTGAAACATCATGTAGACCTTCATGTTGTCTTCATTTTGGTTTCAGGTCAAAGTTGCTGAGGGTGATGGGATTACATTGAGGGGAGACATGATCTCAGTATTTCTAAAATCCTGGCTTTGACACTGGGCTTACGGGGGCCACCATTAACCCTGCGACTGTGATTACTGTCCATGCTCTCATCTTAAAATAGCTCCATGATTAAATGAAGCTTTGAAGCAGAATATTTGAATGGAGCATTTTCATTACTTGCATTTTTATTTCCCCAGGAAATCACTCGAACTCTTTCTGATTAAAACATATGTGCGTCATCACATATGGTTATTTAGCTGAAAGAGGCTTATTTCGGTTAATCAAGACTGGTGAGTCTGTGTCCATTGGGAAAAGGGAGTTTCTGGTATGCTTATGTCTTCAGAGACCTAGGCACCGATTTATAGATTGTGTACACATGGCTGTACAATACTTTGAGTTTTCACTTAAGTCTCAAATTACCACCACTAAAGTATGTACTCCATGTGTCGTATTTTCACTTTATTTTATCTTATGTTTATTAAAATTATCAAATGGGTTTTATTTTGTATCTTATGTACATTTAAATGTTTTTATGTTCATTTTATGTCTTTTTTGATGTGAAGCACTTGGTGCAAGTAATTTCTTTTGTTGTTAAGAACTTTGAGCTGCATTTTTTTGTATGAAAGGTGCTGTACAAATAAATGTATTATTATTATTATTATTATTATTATTATTATTATTATTATTATTATTATTATTATTATTATTATTATTATTATTATTAACACTGGAGAGTGGCATTTTATAGAAAGTGAACAGTGCCTCCATTCAGGAGAGGAGAGGAACCATTGCTTGTGTCATTATCAGAGTAAAATAAACAGTGGATTTAGCATTGTTTGTCCTCTCTTAACACTTCTGAGCAATACTGTAAATCAGCCTCTCTCCCTCTGTTTATTTCTTTTTTCAACACTTCAGCTTTTGGGAATATTTCCGAAGGCTTGCCTTCCGTTCTGTAATTGGTTATCTAGACTTCCACAGAGGGCTTGTACACTAAAGCATGCTAATCACATTAGGAGTACAGCTTTTGGGCAATGGAGTCAAACAGTACATCAGTGTGTTTACTCCCAGCAGCTGGAATAGATCCACAACCAGCAGCGGAAATGAAAGAAAATGATCCAGGATGATCACATAAAGCTTAAGGGCCATACTAATCAGATGACCATTCAGCTGGGGAATCACTAATTCGCTAATTGCCCATTCAGCCCTCTCTTTTTTCCTGTCACAAGCATGTGCATTTCTGATATCAGAAACAGGGTTAATCACTGATGTTTGGGTCTGTGTCAGTCTCATTATTTCTTTTTACTGATGTGTTGGAATAAGTGATTCATCTTGATTACCAAAATATGTCTGCAAGAGAGAGGGCATTGGAAGGTCATGGACTTTTCATCACTTGGATATGGTACAACATGCAATTCTCTCTTCTTGATTCTGAGAAGACAGTGTTGATAATATGTAATAATCTCCTAAATTTCAGTTCAATTGTAGAAATATATAATTTAATAAGTCATTTTAGATATGTTGCTTGATTAAAATATAATGTAAAAAATTATTTAAATTTACCAATTCATAAATAATATTGGGTGTATCTCTAGAGAAACATTTATTAGTACAGAGAACATTAATAATGTATATAAAAATCAACTGATTCAATGCATCTTCAAAATCCATTGGATTAATTTGAATTCTTCCAAAAAGTAACCTATACCAGTTCTTCATTGAAATCTGAAAATGTAAAAAATAATAAAAAAGATATATGTTAACCCACTGTAAATGTACAATAAAGCGTAAGTTTGGGTTAAATGTTAATTAAGTAAACATGTCATGCTTTATGTATTAATTCACTGCAGAAGTGCTGTGAGTTGCCTAAAACACAAATATAAAAAGTTTATTGAAGCTTCAGTTGTTAGGAGCAGAAATTGTATTACAAGGGTAAATATTGATGTTGGAAAACAAAAGAAATACTGTACAGTATGTATTTTACAGATACATTCAGTCAGCATTTGGTGACTTTTGCCAGAAATGTTCATTAAAACCTTTTCCTAATTATGTTCATAAAAACGTGATCTGGGTGGCATTATGTTTTCTTTAAAATATATTTGTTGTTGCAGATTAATAGTATATTAATGTAATTTCTCGGAGACAGAGCTGTACTTTGAGTTAAATGCTAACATCAGCATGCTAACAAGGTCATAATGGCAGTGTGAATGTATGCATGCGTATGAATGCAGTGTATGCTGATGTTTAGCAAGTGCAGTGTACACTTTAGTTTAGCAGTGAACACAAAATACAGCTGAGGTTGATGGGAATGGGAATGTCATTAATTTTGCATCCTGAGGGGATATGAATGTCTGTACCAAATTTATTTGCAGTCCATCCAATAGCTGACAAAACATTTCACAAAAAAAATGTCAACCTTAGTGTTGCCACATGAAAAGTCAGGGGATCAAAATCAGGACTCATTCTATGAAAGTTTCATGGCAGTCCATCCTATAGTTAGATGCAGGGAGATATTTAGGTCTGGACCAAAACGGTGGGCCGATGGACTGAGAGACCGATGGACTGACTGACATTAACTTCGCTAGAGCCAGTCTGCTAGCATAGCTTAAAAGTGAGCGCAGGTCCAGAGGAAGGTAAATTATGATGTATTACATGTACTGTGATGAATATTTTTGCCTCGGTTAGTGTGTGTGTGTGTGTGTGTGTCTGTCTGTCTGGTATAATGATGTGTGTCCTTGCGTGAATGTGGGCTTCTGTACATTACGCTGGGGATCATTGTTTGGAAAAATTGCAAATGACTGATTTGAATGTCAAATTGTTGTGAGCACAAAGGTCTTTGTGACATTTCTATTTTGGAGCAAGGGCCTCTCTGCCACTCTGCCGTCTGCTGTCTTTGTTACAGTCTGCCCAGCTGCCCACTGTCTGCTAATGTCACAGATGAAGCGCAAACCTCTGCAGCTGACTGCTTGCATCTGCTCATCTCACTTCATTTTCACATTAAAGAAAGCCTGCAGCTCCTGTCGTCACACTTTCTGAGAGGGTGAGAGGAAGAAAGGCAAGTTTTATAGGTGAGAAACCGAGGAAAAACACTCCCACCTCTATCCTATACTGCCCGTCTCAGGAGTGAGCAATTTTTTTCTGAATTGCCAGGTTCAGGCTCAACTCAATAATTTATCATATGTCTTATGAAAGGCCTCAAAACAGTGTTTCAGGGGGGTGTAAGAAATGTTTTTTTAAATGCAACAAAGCTTAATAAAAAATGCATAACTTGGAAGGAAGGAAAAATACAAAACTAGTATCTACACAACATGTATGCTGTTATTAAGTCAATGGAGCCTGGAGGCTCAAACTGGTCATCTGAGCATCATGGAAGTTCATCAGAAGTTTTCCCGTGTTAAACCTGACGAGGCGGCGGTAGTAAAAAAAAAAAAAGATAAAATGTCCCATGTGTGAAAACTGCACTGGATCACATCTCATGAGCCCATCTTTGTCTCTCCATCAGCCTCCATTATACCTCATAAACTGAGCTGGCAACTGACAGTCAATTTATATTGTACATAAACTGTGACAGAGTAAAGGTGACCAATGAGGTGACCAATGAATATGGAGAAGGAGCAAAACAAAAAAAAATTGAAATAATTGAAAACAGTCATCAGGGCCAGAAAAGACTGAATGTTAAACTGACCAATTATTGTGGGAGTGCCTCTATATATGTAAATTAGGAAGACAAAATAGCAGAAACGCCCTTCAGTATAAGTTCAGTCTTTGTTCAGTCTCTTTTGCATGCATGCACAGTGCACACAAGATAATAAAGGCAAGAGTTACAAATAAGTAAAAAAAAAAAAGCCAATAATGGTGCAATAATTCAAAATACACAAAATACAATACTGTCAAAATGTACCATAAAGTGAATGAGTTTCACTTTCAGTGTAGTATTATATGACATGGAACATGTGGTTCACTGAACACTGTTGACAAAAACGTAGACAGTCAAAAAAAGTCTCTCCAAAACAACTTTAGTGTCTTTGTAATATTTTTCATTTTCAGGAAGCAAATTAATGAATAAAGTGCATAAAGCCAGATTAATTCAGTGTAGATAAGACTTCAGCTTTACCCTCTTTTAGCTGATTCTAGGCCCCTGTATGTATTTCACATGCAGCAGCTTCTCTGGTGGTCTAATGCATTTGAATATTTTAAATCCAATTTATGCATTTTCTTTTGAATTAAAGATTAAATAATTGAAGTGAACCTTTGAATAATTCAGAGACTGCTTTGGGAGCTGAGGTCAGCAAGATATGGCGACAGATCTGTAATAAGAACAGTTGTAGTGCGACCATCATACAGACCATCTTGTACAAACACAGTGGAGACTATCCCACACAGGACACTGATTAGGTATCTTTTTGTGACAAAAAAAAGAATAATATGAGGAGAGAAAAAGAATATGCACACAGGTGGTTCAGAGGTTAAGATCCTGTCCTCCACTGCAACAAGACTTGTACAGGTGTTCAGTACATGTATGAATGAATAACATCAAATCACTACTGTCACTGACCAAATCAATAGCTTTTAGCAGTAGAGCTGCTCACTGGTGACTGAGAGCACTGTTGTCAGTTCAGTGTGATTCATGGTACGCTACATCCTTGTTAAAAGCTTATTAAAAGCCACAAAACCCACAGAAATAATCATAATGTGATGACTGTCACAAATAGTTGTCTGCTGAGCTGTTATCCTTGTAATTGGTGCTTGTACAGTATCATCCTAGTTTAGTCCTGCACTGGACATTGACAGCTTGAAACAGCAACTGACTGAACATACTACTGAACTGAAGACAGAATCAGTGCTGAACGTTGCAGCAGTATGATGTGTTCATATATTGAAGTGTGAACGGTGATGTGATTACATTACTTTAGAATAAAGTGAACAGCACAGTCAGTGCCTATGAATTCTTGATCTGAACTGAACAAAATGATTGAATCGGCAAAGAGATTTGTTATTTCCACATCTTAGGCACAATGTTGACCATCTTAGTTTAGCATGTTAAGATTAATTACAGTAAACGCAAAGTACAGCTGAGGTTGATGGGAATGTCATTAGTTTTGCAGTATTTAGTCATAAACCCAAGTCATGGACAAAGCTGAAAAGCTGATCAAATTAAATGATCACCATAGTTGTTAAAAGACAAAAGTCAGTAATGCAGATACAAATAATACATTTTTTAATGCTTTGATGCCAATAGAAATAGCTAATGTGCATCTGTGGTTTGACTGATCCGTTCATAGTATAAAATACAGAATGCAGGTTTTTATTAATGTACAGATGTTTGTCGAACTGTAAGGGAAACATGCAGAGAGACTTAAAAACACACACACATACACACACACACACAGCTGCATTGGTGGTGGTAACTGTGCACCTATATTATTATGTGGACGGCACAGTTATGGGCAAATACAAACTCCAAACCATTAACAATTGCTACAGAGCTGTTAACACGTGCAGACTGATGGCTGATCCAGCTGTGCCCTTATCATCAGAAACTGACGTCACCTCAGATGATGATCCGGAAGAAAAAAAAAACATATACACATTCTTTAATGTTTTCATGTCTTGTCTTGTCTTTTCTCAAATAAAAAGATACTGTGTTTACATTTATTATGGATTTGTTGTGATTCGCTGCCCTGTACCTGGTGAAATGTGTGGTGTAAAAATGTGTTCTTATGCTCTTGTTCATCAATGTTGATAACTTGAGCTGTAAAAAACATCTTCACTTCATGCACTGTTGCACAATGATTTTGCTCCTATTTTTATTTACTGTACACCTATTTTATAATTCCCTTGTGTTTGGGTTCATTTTTTCATTCTTTTTATCACTATTCATGCTGTTTTAATCATTTTACAGTTAAATATTAAAGGCTGTTTTTGCAGCCTGCCTCATTCTGGATGAGGACAGAGAACAACCTTGACCTGTTGTTATGGGGTTGTAGAGAAGACAGAGATTACATTAATAATAATTCTGTTTAATTTATATTGCATATTGCACATTTCATTATTGTACTTAATAGGTGTGATTTCTTAATTTGAATATGCCGCTAAATTCCTATCTTCAGTATGTGTTTGAGGATCACTGCTTGTGTTTTCTCATTAACAGTCAGCATGTGAAAAGTGGAGTGGCTCAGTGACATCAGAGAGGGATTCAACTCGTAAGATCAAAGTGATCCTTGATATTAGTGTCCCTCACTGCCTGCTCTGTTTTCCTGCATCCACCCACACGAGTCGCCCATCTGGGATGATTTCAAGAGACGGTACGCTTCAGATGAAGACATAATGAGCATGTGAAATCTCTGCATTGTTGAACCTGCACATGCATATAAAACACATTCACCTACTCTTTTATTTGGTCACGTCTTTTTCATTATGTAGTCTGTATAATACTGATCTGTATCTACTGTGAAAGGAAATTAATCATTATGCGGTTTCACACGTAAACATTTTAATAGTGTCCAAATTTATGTTTGATTCTCTATTTTATTTTTCATATTTTTGTATTAAATAGTTAACAGACAGGGTGATATAGAAAACATGTTTTTTATTTCAAGGGCATCAGTAATTGGAATAACACAGTAATAACAGTACACAGCATTCAGTGCCAACCAAATCCCAGTCTATCCCATCTAAATCCATCAAGTCCTTTTTTAGTGTCTCCCAAGCAGGCCTGTATCTGCCATTTATGACAACGATCTTGATGTTGTGTCTGGAAGTCGAAGGCCGATTCACACATTTTCTTTAGACTAAATATCTTTGTATATGATCAGTTTTAGGCAATAAATAAATAAATGGATTTTTATATTGTCCCACCAGAATTGTATTCCTGGCAGAGTAGTGAAGGCTTTGGTAGAGCATTTAAACCATCATGTTGGTTGATACAATATACAGATAATATAACAGTATAATCAGTAGAATGAATAAATAAATGTAAAAATGGAAAAAAATAAAATTGCTGTTTTTTGTGGCTTGGTCAAACATTTCTCATTTCAAATTTCATCTATGGCCCTGCTCCCGAGTAGTGAAAGATAAAGATTTTTAGAAAAAGAAGTAAAAACAAACACTGTTTATGATCCAGCACAGCTGTTTGTTTGTTCTCTCTGGAGTGCAAAAACTTAGGTCATGTTTTTTTTTTTTCCATTGCAAAAGTAAAGTCTAGAGAATGTAATTGCATGAAACATCTGAGTGCTGTTCCAAATATCTTATTAATATTTCATAAAGCATGTCAGTCCACAAATGGTGCTATAAAATTATATCCAAATACTTGCAAATCCAAAAATACCCCATCTTTAGTCTTACATTCAAAACAAGTTTTAGACAAATTATGGTTCATTTTATTATGTGTCACTGCAATGATATTAATGTCTGACCAGTGCCATCAATCAAATTTATTCTTTGTTCCTCTGCATGTTTGTCTCTGCTATAGGAACCACTGGTCTATACCATATTTTCTATATACAGTACAGTCAGTGGTTTTCCTCTGTATGCAGGCTATACAGTTCTGGGTCACATGTTTCAACATATTGAACCTTCAAGACTTTTATGTTGGTCAGCAGTGCAGAAAATAATACACATCAATGTTTTCATCCCCCCTCATGAAGTTCTTAGACTCTTCTCATATTGTCAACAAAATTACATATAAATATAATATAACCCATGTGTGCATGTTAAGCTAACAACAGTTTTCAGATATCTTGTCCAGCTGCTTCATGCAATTTCACATGGATTTCTTTGGGGCAAAGGTTGTCAGTAGCTCCCACTGACAGAGCACAGCTTAAACTTTGAATTATTATATCATTAACATTTTTGTCAAAATGTGGAAAATGTAAGTTAAAAGTATCTTTAAATAAAACACTGCTTGGGTGGGATTTTTGTACACTAGATACTTCAAAGTGTCCAATTTCCCTTCACACTAAATGATCAATATGAACGAGAAGCTAACAAGAAAACTGCCTCTTTTTGAAAGGTGTGCATTCTTTTTTATTATCAAGTTACATTAAAAAGAGACGGTGAATATGGACAGAGAACAATGTGACAATATGGATTTTGAATTCCTGATATTTGTATGTCGAATGCTTTTGCTAGCTGATCCATCAATAGTCTGCGGTAGAGAGCAGCTCACAGGCTGACCTTTGTGTTAGACTTTTTTCGTCTCTGTTTTAGAGTCTATGTATGGCACTATCTTCCCCTCAAAGGAAGGAGTCGGAGGTGTGGAGGCCTTTGGGCTGGAGGAAGCTGCAAATAGGTTGATGGATAATTATGTACGTTTATCATTTCACTGCTATAGTTATTGATCCTACCTGTTTAAAAGGTGACATTTAAAGATCAGTAACAAGCTCTGTTGTCTTTCTCCATTGATTTGTTAACTATGCAGCAATACAGCAGGTTTGCTCCCGATTAATTTGAAGGATGCTTTATTCGGGATTATTAGTCACACTGAATTTAAAATTAATTTTTGCTAAGAAATAAATCACAGACTCTCTCTCTCAAAACAAACAAACAAACAAACAAACAAACAAAAAACCCAGCTTCCACTACATTAGTGTTCTCCAGGGAATATGAATTTTTGGTTTTAGACTGATTGCTACTAGCTGTTTAGACAGGCACTAAAAATAGTTTGTTATATCACTTCAATTCCAAGGGACACAGGCAGTTAACCTCATGGAGACCAACATTTTTAGACATTTTTTAGTCCTATTTGTGATTTGAGAACTCGCTATGTTACTGTGTGAGTTTTGACAGGCCTCCACAACTGGACTCATGAAAAAGAGACTAGCTAGACCCCTCCTATGAAGTGTGGCCAACACAGCACAACAGTGTTGATAACCAACACTGTGTGGTCTTGTTGAAAAAGGAAGGGGACCACGGAAGTTCGTCTCCTAGCAACGCTGGTTGGTTTTTAGTCGTCTGTCAGCCATTGCCATGGGAAACGCCCACCCAGAGGCTTCACTATCTTCCCCTCAAAGGAAGGAGTCAGAGGTGTGGAGGCCTTTGGGCTGGAGGAAGCTGTAAATAGGTTCCTCAGAGGCTTGAAGGTTATTTCCACAAAAGTGCCACAAAACTGTTATCTTCTTTTGAAAGAAGTGAGGAGAAGTCAAATTCTTGTTCAACTTTTAAGGTTGCTTTAAAGGATCATTTTTTTGGTTTATTTTTGTAGTTTCGGCCATCGTTTCTATAAACTTTTACATTATACTCACTACGTTCATGGTTGAGATCTCTGAACACAGCAAGATCGCTAAGAAGACTTCCAGTACGGTAAGACATATACAAGCTGCCATTCTGCATACTGACCTACAGGCAACATATCTGTCAGCTGAACTGTTCATCAACAGTTACTTTACATTTTATTGCTATTTGGAGAAGCTGGTGAGTTGCTGCATTAACACCGTGATGACAGAAAGTCATACGTCTTGATATAATTGGCCTAGCAAATGTCACGTCCTACATAAGGTGAAGTCAATCAATAAATTGATTCTGTGTGATTCGCTCTCCCCACTTTTGGCCATAAGTGTCAAGCCCCTGCATGGGATTAACAGCTGAGGAAAATTTGTTCCTAGAGCAGCAGTTATGCAGCAGTGACAGAGCCTGTTACTTCATTAACAAATAAAAAAACTGTGCCCCAGAGTGCATTTTAAATGGGAATTTCTGCTAATGTTGACTTCATTTCATGATGTCTGAGAGGCTGTGTTGTGTTTCTCTGTGATATTGGCAAGCTTTTTCAGTTAAAAATATAAAATAATTATCACACTAGCTTTTCATCAATCCAATGGATTTCTTTGTGTATCAAAAACCACATATTGTACTATAGACTCAGTGGGGGCTCAGAGTGATGGCTCAGCCTTAACTCAACCTGATGCTTCTTCTCCCCAGAGGAAGTCCAGGCTGCTCAATATTCCAAATATGAATCCCTTTATTGGCTGGCTGTGATGTATCTGGTTTGGCTGCATACATTAGAACGATCCAGCCACCAGTGAGTAAAAAGGCAGAGCAGAGAAACTGACAACAACTCATGAATGTCATTCTTAGTTTCTTCTCCACGAAGACCTTAAATGTGCAGTTTTGATCCTGTTTTTGTCCTTTTTTTGCTGCAACCCCCCCCCCCCCCCACACACACACACACAACACACGCATTGTCTTATTTGTAGTTGGTTACTTCATCTCTATTCTCAAAGGTTGCCTCTTCTGTAACTATTCTGCAAAAATACTAAAAGCTGGATGCTTTTAGATGAACCTTGTCTGAGGACTATTGAATAATGAAAATACTGAGTATGGGTTTTCAGAAATGATGGAGCTGCCTGCTGATGGAGGAATGAATGTTGATGTCAACGCCACTGTGCAAAAAAACAACCCACTCTTTTCAGTTATTGAGTCATCAGCCACTATCAGCCGTGAGTGAGATCCATTATGAAATGTGAACAAATGTTACTAAAGGCTCTGGAGAGTGTCCCTGGCTGTTTTTTTTTTTTTTTTTGCAAACTCTTTCATTCATACATTGTGGGGGACTTGTGAATGCATATGAGTGGAGCTCAGTTGAGTAGGCTGGACAGATTTGGAAGTGAATGACTACTGCTGCTATAACTTTTCCAAGTGCGACTAAGTATGAACATATCAGTCATGATACCGGGTGTAGAACAGCTGCTCCAGAGGCGAACCACTGGAATGGAAAAAGCTTTTAAGTGATGTTGTTGTGTAATTGTCCCTCTTCATTGCTCGAGCAACTGCCGAGCCACTGCATCTGTCTTCAGTCCATTTATTACTGCCCACTTCCTGTTTTGAAGTTGTTATATTGATTTTTATTGTGCGCATGTGCGTAAGACACAGTCTGTGTGGGTGGTGTGTAGTGTATACATGGTGGTGAGGTATACAGTATGTAGACTGTTTGCACAAATTCTATTGTCCATGACAACAAAATGGTAAAAATACTAATGATGAAACTGGTCTGTTGTCGGTTGTGATGGATCAACATCGCTGTTCTGTGATAGCGAAGAAAAGTTTCGAGGAAGTGAAACAACAGGCTGTGGTGCAGACCCATGTGTAGCCTTTACTAACTCAACCACTACAGTTAGAGAGGATCTCCAGAGGTGAAACAAAGACAAGTTACACCAGAGTTTGTAGCAGATGCAAACTCTACCGTTTTTTTTTCTCTTGTAGCAGGTGTCACATCAAACTGATTGACATGTGACCTTCAAACCCTCAATCTGAGCATCACAACTTTAAATCTACTCACAAACCACCCTTGAAATCTCACCGTGTGCGTCTTCTGTGACGTGTTTGATGTTGCAACTGCTGTTTCTCCCTGTGATGAAACCAACCTGACCGACCTCTTATCTCATCACTTAGACGGTTAAAAGCCACCTGTGTCCAAGCCCACATGATGCACCCACACACTTCAAGCTCGATAAATGGAAAATAACAAAAACAAACAGTCAATCAGGGAGACTGTAGACGAGGTTTCTTGTTCTGATTTGCTTTCATTTTTTTCATTTCACAACAAGATGTTGTTTCCAGAGAAGATTTTTCTCAATAAATGACCAGTGTGTACAGAGGAATGACTGCATGAGTTAAACAGAATGATACTCTGATAATGACGATATTACTGCATAAACAACTTGGTCTCCTATAAATAACATTTAAATGCTAGTCATTTCCAACAGCAAATATGTTTTCAGATGTTTTTGGTTTTTTATCAGCATGATGGGGGAACATTTTTAATAAAGGTGTCTGCCAAGACACAAAACTGTTGATACTGAATGCAAAAAGTCAACATTTTCTGTTTTTGTACAATATCCACTCACAACAAGTAAACCATGATGAACATTTTTTATGCTCATGTTTAGACACTGACACCACTTTAAGGTTAAGGTTAGAGAGAGATTATAATCTAGGTTAAAGGAATAGTCTGACTTTTTGCTTTCTAAGAGTTAGATGACAAGATTGGAAAGACTGGAAAGGTGGAAACAACTAGCCTGGCTCTGTTTAACAAAATCTGCTCATTAAACCATAAATTGGGACTTTTACACTTTGATTTTTGTTTGTATCAAACAAACTAGATGTATCTTTTAGTTAGTGAGCAGCTTGGCAGGTCTGTTGCCTTTACACAGAGCCAAGTTAGCTGTTTCCTCCTGTGTCAAGACATGAGAGTGGTATCAATCTTTTCATCTACCTCTCTGCAAGAAAGGAAATACACGTATTTCCCAAACAGTCAATCTATTCCTTTGAGTATTGAAAAAGTGCCTCACAGACATTCTCCACCAGACAGGACGAGTTTACTTTATTAAAATATTTATAATCTTTCTCCAACCTCAACTAAAGTGCTTTTATTGGCTGTAAACCAAACCACAAGCGGAACTCAGTTACAAAGTCCACGATTTGACTACCCACCATCCATCCCACCCTCCTCCCTACAACATGCATGCAGTACAAAGACGCAGCACTTCTTACACTGGAGAAAATGTCACTGAACATAATCCAGGCAGCAATTTCATCTCCCATCAAACTGTAATTGGCAAAACAAATTAGTAGTAAATGAGTTTGGCGTGAAACATAAAATCCTTCACAAGATTTCTTCACAGAGACTTGAATTTAAGTTATTCCGAGCCAATATATCTTATGCAATGGGAATGTCAGTGAAACGTAAGCCAGACATTAACAATCTGCTTTTGATCACAAAAGAGGCAAAGTACAACAACCTGCTATTTTTATCCTATTTGTCTGCTTTTCAAATTAAGCTGCTGGCTGTTTGTTTTCCCTGCTGCAGTTTGCGCCCCTTCTTTCTAGAATTGCTGGCGGCTGATATTTGAGTTTGAATTAGCGGAATGTGACTTTATCCCCGCCACGTGACCTTTGCCTTTACAATTACATCATCATCGTTGACATTAAACAGGCCCCCTTTTCTTCCCCCGTCCGCCTCAAAAGCCCACCGACCAGTGCTTGAAAGTTATCAGTGAATGTCAGACATTCTCTGGGAAGTGGTAGAAACTTGGAGTGAATTGTATTTTCCTCCTCCAACACAATCACATTCCTCTGGGCTACTTAGGAGAACCAAGGCAGCAGGAGAGCCAATATCCCTTTTAAGATTAGTTTGTGCCCTGTAGGTTTTTATTTTTTCTCTTGTCCTACCAAAGAGTTCCCATCGTTATGATTGTTCCCATCTGGACTGTGGCGTTACTGCAGAACCTCTCTTCATTGCTTCTCTTGCCTTTCTGCTGCTTTGTTTGACTGCTGTTCTGTCAGAGTTACAAATGAATGAGGAGCAACATTGAAATTTCATTTGCTGAAATTGACAGAAGCTCGGTGTAACTTCCAGACGACAGGAAGATGGAAATATGAGAACGAGGCGAGGGGGAGAGAGAGGAGAGAAAGTAATAATACACGCTCCTCTTGTTTCTCTGGGGATCTGCCTCTTTTAGCTCACATGTACAGCAGCAGGAAACGATGCAGCATTCTGTGAAATGAGGCAACACACCACATGTGTGTGAAAAAGAAAGAAAAAAGAAAACTAGTATGTGTGTGTGTGTGTGTGTGTGTGTATGTGTTAACGCTCTTAGATGAGCTGTGAGAAATGCAGGGCGGATAGTTCAACGCTACTGGCTTTATTCATCAATGACTTCACCACAGAAATAGCCAGCTGCACAACAACAGGCTGACACATTGCAGTGACACCTTTAGAGTTGGTTGACATACTGCGTGTGTGTAGGGTTGTGAGGGGAGAGCAAGAGAGACAGACAGAGGGTGTAATGGTGGGAACAATAGATGAAGAGATGAAATATAAAAATCAAAAAGAGAAGGCAGAATTTGAGGGAGCTCAGAACAGTTTCATGTGCTCTTGTGCTGTTGTTTTGGTCTTCTATTGGGCTTTGACATATATTTATATTTGCTTCCATGGCGATGTCAGTTTTTCCCCAAAGCAAATTTTACCTTGATTTGAGAGTGTATTAAATTCTTTGTATTTGAGCTTTGTTTTGGTAAAGAACTTGGTTGTTATGTCTATACAACTTGCTGTTTTCTATTATTTCCTTGCAACCATTTCCTGTCTTTGTCTCCTTTTACATTCTGAATGATTATACATTGTAAAACTTGAGCGAAATGCTTTGGAAATAATTTACTTAATTAAGGTCATGTCAATAAAGCAAATTAGAATAAAACCTAGGCCTGCGAGCAGGTATACAGGTGTCCAGGCACCCGAGCTGCACTGACTCAAGGCAACCAGGACGATGAGCAGCTCGTCCTCCCAAAAAAAACAACAGTATAGGTCTAAAATTCGGGCAGGCTAAAACGACCTATATTTACGTTTGCGCCATCTAGTGGCCATAGTAATTATGACCCGGGAAAGTGACGCTGTTCTGATGACGTCGGTATAAGGTGACTTGGTAAGATGATTTTGCCTTGTTATGAGGAGGTGGGTTGGGTGGATGGATAGATAGATAGATAGGAGACCACTGTTCACTTCCCGTTTCCAATCGCGAGTGTCATGTTTCCAAACGCGTCAGGATATTTCTTTAAAAACCATAATTTCAAGTGATCTTTTTAACCCTAATCCTAACCAAGTGGGTTTTGTGCCTAAACCTAACCAGACCGTTGTCACACCATAAAACATAATTATTTCTTAACAATGTTTTGTAACGATTTTGGAAAGTTGGAGTGCATTACTACAGCCTGAATTTTAGACCTATACTGTCGTTTTTTTTATGAGGATGTGTTGAGGATGAGCCAAGAAATGCTTCAGCTTTGGACCATAAGGGCTGTGGAGTGTGGATTTGTGCAAAACCTTTTCTCAGTTGTCCTGTCCCAAGCCACAAAAATACTGGGAAAACCTCCTGTGTGAAATCCAGAACATGTTGGTAACCAAGCTTGAATTTGGTCCATTGTGTTCCTTGCATGCACATCAATAATGTTCATTATAGACAGTTGTTTAATGTCTTGACATTCTGTGCAAGCAAAAATACATTACTTTAAAGGCTCCCACAATCTCTGGTTGGGATGATAATAATGGCACATATTCCACTGGACTTCCTGACTTGTCCGATGCATTCCAACAAAAATACCTTTAACAAAATGTGGAGACCCTTCATTGAATATGTTACTGTGAATGTGTATGAGCCATTTTAACTCAGCCTTTTGTGTGAAGTTTGCATGGGATGCTAAGGCCCAACTATAACTGAGTCTCAAAATGAGGTATAATAATATTTGACAGGTGTGCCTGTAGAGAAAGGCATTTTTATTGACTATGTTGAACTCTTTTAAATTCTTTAAAAAAACGACATTTCTTTTTCTAATTTATTTTTGTTAGTTCTTTGCGTATTTAAATTGTACTGCACCCGTTGTGCTTTAATGTCTTGTCTTCTTTTGTAAAAAGACAAAAGAAAAAAACAATTCTCAATAAATCATTGCATCTCGATTCACGAGTGTTGAGGTGTCTCCCGGATATTTTTCTCTGCAATACACTTAAAACCTACAAGGCAAAAATAAAAATGTATAATACTTTTGTATAATTTATAATACTTACTTTTTTTCCCTGTTCACTGACTTGTTTTTCACTGCAGAAGAAAATAAAAGAGAGGAAAGGCAGATTTAACCCTACAGAAGTTGGACTGGGGGAGGAAAAGAAGACCTATTTACAGCTGTTGATTAGCGAAACAGAAAGCAGAGAGAGAGAGAGAGAGGAAACTGAACACAGGGGGAAGCAGAAACACACACACACACACACACAGAGAGAGAGAGAGAGAGAGAGAGAGGGAGAGAGAGAGAGAAAGAGAGAGAGAGAAAGAGAGAGCATTAACCATGCGCACATGGGAATCACAGAGACTGAGTGAGAGAGAGAAGAGAGACAGAGAGAGAGGGAGGGCAGCAGAGGGAGAAAAAAGGCTTAATTAATTCAGGGTGGATGGGAGGGATGTTGCTGCTGTCCCTGCCGAGGCTCCTGTGCCTCTGCTGTCGTGCTGCATGTAACCGAGTGTTTGTGTGAACAGAGAGGAGGACTCGGCTGCTGCCTGCTGCCTGCTTACTGGGAAGCAGACGCTAGAAAACCAGACACCAGTCCAGCTCAGCCACAAATCCACGTCCGGGAGCCCACTGGCTGACTGACCGGCAGACTGGTTGGGTCTTCACTGAAGAACTAAACAGGGATGTTACATGGACTATAGTGGGAGTAGCGATGGTCAGAGGTAGGAAAGATTTTCTCTGTGATTATTCCTGCTGTCCCCTTCTCCCATTCCTGTCTCCTTCTTTTCCTTCCATGTCGATGATCATGCAGTTTTTCTTTTTTTTATCAGTGTCCTCTGATCTGTCTTTGTTGTTTCATCTTTCTCTCTATTTTTAGCACATTCTCAGCACTGAAATGTTTTTGTTTCACCATATTTCCGTTCCTGTTTCATGCAGAATTCCCTTTTCTTTTCTGGACCATTGCCACCGAGCCCAATTTTGTTTCCATTGTATGCCGATTACAGCTTTTGTGCCCAAATGTGACATAATCTTTACTGATTCCCAACTTTTTTTTTTTTTTTCTTAAATGAACTGTATCTGAACCTGTGATGCTGATGAGGCTTTCTGGTAAGGTTTTGTGATAAATGGCATCACAACTTCTCTTGTAGTTGAGGACATTAGAACAACAGAGTGAATGACAGGGGACGTGATGACTGTTTGGGTGGAGATGATTAAAAACAAAACGCCTCAGACTCATTTTATTTCAGGAAGCAGCTGCAGACAACACACTTCAACAAAACATATGACCTGAAAACATATTTCACCAGTAGGGTAACATGGGTCAGGCAGTAGCAAGTCAAGGGCATGATGATTAACTCTTTATGCCAAAAGATGTTTTAGTATTTTACACATTCATCCCTTGTATATTTACTCATATTCACCCAGGATGTATCTTAAATTAACTAAAGATGTAGTGTGTGCTTCAGAATATTGTTTTCATACTGTGCTGTCCTCAGTGCTGAGAGGGAGAGGAAGTATACAAAGAGGCTGACATATTTAATTTAAATTATAAACTATAATTCAGTGCTATCAGTTTATATAAAAGGCCTCTAATTAAACGGTATTGGTTTTTGAGTATATGTTGCACGTCTTAATGTCACTCCCTTTTATTCCTAGGCTGACTCCTTGAGAGCGATGCTTTAGCATGAGACGGCTGACTTCCCGTGATTAATCTCCAGTCGGCACGCCTAATTACATCTCATCAAGCAATCACCAAATGCGATGGTTATTCATTCCTTGACAGTATCCACTTGATCGGTGATAAACATTAGGGATTCTCTGCCCGAGCGTCATCTGTGAGAACGAGCAGAGAGGGCAGCGCTGACAGAATGAGGAGAAGATATTCAGCAGAGGCAGAAACACTCGAGAAGAGGGAGAATCTGAATAGGGAGGAGGAAGAGAGAGTGTAAGGATAGAGGATGGAAAGAGGTTGAGGGGAAGAGGATCATTTCGCAGCTCTGTTATGCTGCTCACGTTCTGAGCCCCAAGACAGCATATAAGCGCCTGTGTTTACAATATACGTGTGTGCGTGTGACAGTTTCATGTGTATGTATGCTATGTTAGTCATGTTGAAATCGTGTTAACAGTCTCTGTGAGAGGCCAGCTGCTGGGTCAGTGGAGGTCTGTGAGGACGGTGGTGAAAGCCTCCTGATGATGTTGCCCTCAGACAGTAATTCATCATATGGATTAGGAGGTGAACAATCGCCTGTCTGAACATGGATCTGTGTGATTAGGACGAGAGCATGTACAGACCCACTCAAAGTGATTCCATTCATTTCCGCACTGACCTGAAAAAACAGAACAAGCTAGATGTATATGACACATTTAATACGTTTTAAACTTATTGCCTCGTTTACACGGAGGCCAAAGCTAAAAAAAACACTATAAATCACTGAAAACTAGATTGACTACAGGAATCTTTTACGTCAAATCCTCAAGCTGAAGTGAGTGTTCTGAGTCATTATTGTTACTGAGCTTTTAGCATCACAGCTCCCCTCACGGGTGACGGAAAGCACTGATGTTGTTCACCCGTGATATACAGTATTTTTCTTACTTTGCTAAAATACTGCAAAACCCACAGACAATTATAATACAATAGCTGTGTTGTTACACGTGATTGCAGTTAAAATGATCTTTTAAAAGTAACTTTATAGGCCTAGATTTGTACGGTTCGACCGAGAGACACACTGAGCTTAAAATCCTTGACGTAATGAGGCCCTAAGGGGCTGTTCAGATATTGCGTCCAAAAGCGCATAGAAAACGCCAGCCGTCCTGCTTTCATCCTTTTATCCAAGGTGCTTGGGAGGTTGCGCTACTGTTGCGTCTGCTGTTACTAAGCAACCAAAACCGGTTTTAACTTTTTGGTTTTGAATGGTGGTTGGCAACCAGCGTTGGCTGAGCTTTCAACCGGATGTTTTGACGTCCTTGGATGGAAAGGGTGAATTAAGTCCTGTGGAGCTGATTGGTTCATTCTTGTCACATCACCTGTGGTGCGCTTGCTGCATTCAAAAAAGTTGAGATTTTTCCATGTAAGTGCACTGTGGGTGTGCCTGAAAAAACAAGTGCAACGAATGTGTCTTGCAATGGTTCCACTTTTTGTTTTGAGTGTGCTTGTCATGCATCTCCATTGAAAATAATGAAAGACGCAAAAAACGGCCCCTAAGGATCGAGGATATTGTGTGCCGTACAGATTACAAAGCCCTTTGTGGCAAATTTGTGATTCTGTTTTCTGATTTTGAGTCACATAGATAATTTGACCTGATGTGTTTGATACTACAACAAGGACTCCTGGATCAGCTACTTTGTCAGAAATACAACAGACAAGCAACTGTTGTACAATCTGTTTACAGTGCAGCCAAATAAACTGACCTTGTTTTTAATAAAGAAGTCTGATTGACAATCTGATTTCATGCTGTGCAAAGTGCAAGTACTTTTATGCATAATAGGAGGGCACAGTAAAGTTGGTGACCTTGCTGAAGAGTTAGAGGTGCCTGTCACCTCTTCATGTAACAGCTTGTGGTGGCTGTTTCTTTTTTTTGAGCCGCTTCTGAAAAATGCAGAAAATAGAATGCTAGTCTTGTTTTGAAGACACATTTTTTATGAATGTTCGTGATCAGTGCTAACTATGGTAACAAATACATTGCTTTCCTGTTGCTGCTTCACAAAAAAAGCCACCCCTTGCTTCATCAGTTGAATGCACTTAATGTGAAGCAGCAGTCTGAAGGAAATGTTCAGTTTGCATTAGCAGTAATAAAATATAGCTCTGATTCACTGTAAAGAGAGTGAACACTAAACAGAGGCCGTTATGCATACATCGTGCTTAGGTAGGCAATCTGAACCCAGCTGGGGAATGATGGACTCTGCCACTAATAATAAAAACAATTACACAGAGAGGTAATTACTGAATCCAAATCTATTGAATGACTGTTGCAGAAAGTAGTATAAATAGTATCAAAAACAATGTTTGATTTCATGAAAATCTTACAGATTATGCTTTAATACCATATTTTTCACTTGGATAGTGATGCGACTACTTAGTCTAAACATGATGAAAGATCAACAAAATGATTATAATTTTTGAACACCTGAACAAAATGATATGAATCAGTGAAGTAATTCATAATATCCACTTCTGCTAAATAAACAAAAAAAGTAAGTAACAAAAGTAATCCTGTTTGAAGTTATTAACCAGTAACATGACAAACTGCTGCTTGCTTGTAATTCCATGTTACTATGTTAAGTAGAATTAGTATTATATGTTACTGGATTCGGCTGTTTGATGATTTTTTAAAGCTTTCAGCTCAGTAGCAGCTCTGCTCACAGGCATTCCTTCACTCTGTTTTTCACATGCATCACATGCTTACACACTCGCCTGTTTTTGCTTTGTTTTGTTTTTGGGCTTAACAGGCCAATAGGAAATGTGACTAAAGGACATTCAGTAGACTGTGGACAGGCTTACACTCCCTAATTGAACATAATGTAAACACCAGGCCTGCAGTACTGATATGCCTGTCTGGGTCGGAATATTTGTGCTGGATTTATTGGTTTGACTTTTTACTAGTTCAGAGTGTAATAGTTTTAAAGAGGTGCCCATATTTACAACAGATTTGCTGAAAGTGTAGAAAATCTTCTATATCATTAAGTAGAGCCTCTTTTATGCACCAAGGTGTTGGTATTCACTCTCATGGGTGAAGCAGCAACCTAAAGTGTTTGTATTAACAGAAACTTCCTTACAGCTCTGAAGAGAACAGGAAAAGCCTGCTACTAAGAGTTTGCTTCTCACATCATGTCATTTTGCCTGATTGGTGGTAGATGACATATGGTCGTGGAAAAACTGAGTGGAAACAAAATATCTCATAATTTATGACTGAATGATAAACTGTTTATGGCAGCCTAGATTTGCTAAAAATAAAGGCGGTTGTTGCTTTCAACATATTTCATCATTTATTTATGATTTAATAGAATTCAAAAGTTTCCCTCACATACAGATACATGTGATAGTCATACAGTGTGGAATAAGTTTTTTTTGCCAAAGATAAAGAACCTTAATGCTAATATGTCATTCAATGTAACAGTGGAGTATATCACATTGTCAGTATCTTATCACCAGCTGACTTTCTTTAGTCTTTAATGTGTGCTGTTGCAGAGGATCTGTGATTTCAGGCTCTGTTAACCTTTTCATGTTGTTGACACATATTGACATTTTATATTCACAACACTGGCCCATCACAGGCCAGAGAAAGAGAATGTACAACTATTCTTTTCAAATGGTTGGCAATCCCCTTTAAATACAGTGCAATCGCTTGTTGTGTATAGCTTGGCCTTTCCATTCCCCTCTACGTTTTACACACAATCCCCCAGTTGCCATGACACCCAGGCCTTCCATAAATACTCCTGGTATTTGTGAGGCTACATCCCCAGTAGGTTAGAGAACAGAAAGCCAGGGCCCTATGTGAGCCTAGCCTGCAGCAGGGCTAATCACAGATCAATCCACAATGTTCTCAGATAGTTTGGGTGTCAGCTACGGTGCATTTCCTAGCATAGGATCTGCTCACTGTGCTGCAGGTGTCAGCCACAGTGGTTCACAACACAGCGCACACATTTCGTTTGTATTTCTTATTCCTGTAACCTCGACAATGTACACCTGCTGAAGGCAAATACGCATGATAAAACTTCAGTATGACTAACGATGCTGAGGAAGATCTGACAGCGATCAAGGTTTGCTGGCCTGGCAAGCTGTGAAAACAGAGGCGAGAACCGAGGTGATTCATTCTCTTGAGATGGAAAAAACTATCACAGAAGAGATCAAATTTTAAAAAAGGACTAAGTGGAAACATTGAGTTGTGATAACGGGGGCAAGAGATGATGATAGTTTGGGACAAGAGGCAGGAATAGCATGTGTGTGTGCGTTTTAAGTATGTGTGTGTGTTGTCAAGTCTTGACAAGGGATCAGCAGCAGTCCTTTTATGGATAAAGATGAAGCTCAGTCAACAACCCCTTGGGACGACTATGCCCCATGCAGTTTGTTCTCTAAAACAATACTGGCAACTTTCTTGAACTATGTCTTTGGCCTGTTGACCTTTGCCCCTTCCCTCTGATGCCTTCAGACAGAGGAAAACTATACTAAGCAAAACTTAGTGGTTAAAGGGGCCCTGTGGAGTTAGTACATTGTGTTTTACCCACCAAAACATATTGTGTGTATCCTTGAGATCTAACAAAAGTGTGTAAAATATATTTCCTTTCTCATAAAACATTTGCAAAGCTGATCTTTAAAATGTACTTTAAATTCCTGAATTGCTTATATTCATGTTTATGAGCTTGCATTCTTCTTCTTCACTGCCTTTGCTGGAGCACTGCTGTGTTTCTTTGCACATTACAGCCACCTTTAGTTCACTGGAATAGTGTGAAACCATTGGCAGGACTCTGTAATTATTATTATCCCTGAATGAAAACTATTTCAATATAATATTTTTTTCTATAAATTGGAATTTCCAGTTCTTCTGTATTGTGGTCCTTACTTCTCCTAATTTCCCCTGTTCAGCTAGAGGAAGGTGTAGACATGTGCCTCCAGCAATACACATTACTGTTCGTCACCAGTTGCTTCTTTGCCATTGAGGAGCTTCACCAGTTCATCTCATGTCTTTATTGTCCCACAGAAGGAAATTATTATTTTTTTTCGCAGCAAAGCAGCTTAAAAAACAATCATACATTAATGATGTGAATACAATACACACAAACTACAAAATACACTGCAGCAAATAAGAGTACTGATAAGCTAAGTCTTGGGCACAAATACTGTAATTAAGTACAAATTGGATGTATTTTATTTTATTAAGTTTTACACTTTAATTCACTTCATTTCAGAAGGAAATGATGTGCTTAAATTTATTTGACATCTATAGTTACTACTTACATACAAAAGATACAGTATGATCCGCTTATAAAATATAATGAATTGCTATAGAAGAAACATGTAAAAACATTAATGATGGGAGTTGCCAAGATGACATTTTCTTTTCAATTATAAACACATTTCAGACAGTCAACTCAGTTAGAAATGTCATGTAGTATGTGTAGTGTAGTATGTGTAACTGTGTGGTTTTGCTCATAAACAGGGAGTGAACAACAAGCAGTCCAGTTCATTAAATGTAAAATTATACAATTTGAAATATCAGCCTCAAATTTAACTGTCCACATTAATGCCTCTGTCCATGTAATATGATGTTGAAAAAGTGCTGTGAGGTAACTTTAGGTGTGTGAGGGTTCGGTGTATAGGATTTTTCTTAACATTTGCTTGGCTGATTGACAGTCTATTGTAATTGGTTTAATGTTGTAATGGCATTTTGTCAGTCATATCAGTGTCTTAATAGCCTTGCTTTATTGCTCAAGCATTGTGAGCATTTTCTTAAGCATCCTGGACCATTACAAAGAACCATCACTGGCGCTAATTGTTCTAAGCAGAGGAAACCTAGGATTCAGGTGATTTAAGCGCTTCAGTGACTAATACTAAATAACTGGCCCTCTTTTGGTCTCAAGGGTAAATAATTAAAACCTCAGCCCACACACACTTGAGCTGTTTGAATTCCTTGTTTTGTGGAAAGCTCTGAATGAGCAGAGAGCGATTATGATGGCAAAAGTGTGGATTTCAGACACACGCAATCACACACACACACACACACACACACACACACACACACACACACACACACACACACAGGTCACAGGAAAATGCAAATCCAGCCTGAAGCGCCAACAAGCTCCTGCAGGTGTGCAAAGCTTTTATAGTCAGGCATGACGCTGCTGTCAAAAAGTTTCTGCATGTGTGATTACACTGCATGTTAATTACACTGTTGTGTTAAACTATGTGTTAAACAGGGAAAGTCCAGATGACAATAAAATAGAGAAAATGCAGAGCACGTAATGCTTTCCTGTCACTGTGTGCAGGTATTTGTGTAGTATTCAGGGAGCAGCATTTGAAGCTGTTGAGTGCTTGGAGAGTGTATTGATATATACACTCAACCTGTTAATACCCATGAGACAATTAGTGTATGTGGGAGTTAATATTCTGACTTCACTGGATTTGAGTTTACTCAACCTTCAACTTGTTAAGACCATAAATAATATGGATTATATGGTTGATAGTGTCAATAAATTTTGTGGTGTCAATAAGTGTTGGACCAAAATTAGCAGAAGAAATCAATGACCCAGAAACAACAGAAAGAGGGCTGTTAATGATTATGGGGAGAGAAATCCACCTTCAATGTTTCTGAGAGCTGTAGAAGAAAAGGAAATCATTGATACTGTTAGCAAGTGTAAGAATAAAAGTTCTACTGACTTACGGACTGAATAACTACTGAAACTGATATGACAATAGTCAAGAACATCATTGATGGTACTGCAAAACCATGAACTCACATTTGTAACTTGTCCTTCAAAACTGGTAAATTTCCAAGCAAAATGAAAATTTCAAAAGTTATCCCATTATATAAAGCTGGAGATAGACAACACTTTACAAATTACAGGCTGGTCAAATTACAGGTCTTTACTTTCACAATTCCCAAAGATACTTGAAAAACTCTTTATTGAAAGGTTAGAAAATTTCATGGAGAGGCACAATTTCCTGACTGACAGTCAATGTGGACTCAAAACAAACAGATCAACATCTTTGGCGCTAATTGAATTAATAGAAGAAATTACTTATTGTATAGATAAAAAAAGTATGGAGAATTTATAGATCTAAAAAAAACTTTTTGATCATGATATATTACTTGACAAGTTGTAAAGGTATGGTATCAGAGGGCTTGTGCTGAAATGGTTGAGAAGCTTTTTAAGAAACAGTCAACATTTTTAAAGATAGGTGAGCATAAATCAACATGCATGGCTATTACTTGCGGAGTCCTTCAGGGGTCAATATTAGACCCGCAATTGTTCATTTTGTACATAAATGATATATGCATGTATCAAAAATACTGTTATTGTTTTATTTGCAGATGACACTAATATTTAATGTGGTTTGACATAACAAAATATCATTAAATTTGAACAAAGCAAAGATTATGCTGTTTGGAAATTGTAAAACAAACACTCACGTACAAGTGATGATAGACAATGTTAACATAGAAAGAGTATATGAAATAAATTTCTGTGTGTGATATTAGACCACAAAATCTGCTGGAAACCTCATATAAAATATGTGCGAGCAAAGCTGGCAAGGAGTGTTGCAGTTCTGGAAGAAACAAGACACATTCTGGATCATAAAGCATTGTACACTCTGTGTTGTTCACTTGTTTTACTGTGTCTGAATTACTGTGTAGAGGTGTGGACTAACACGTACAAAAACAACTTACACTCTACACAACTGACAAAAAAGAGCCACAAGGATAGTTAACAATGTAGAACATCTTGAACATACCAACATGCTGTTTTTCACATGCTTTGAAATTCATGGACTGATAGAATTTAAGACTGTACAATTAATGTATAAAGCAAGAAACAATTTACTTCCAGGTAACATGCAAAAAATGTTCTTAGACATAGAGGGGGGTTATAACTTAAGAGGAAAGTTTAACTTAAAAAAACATTGTGTTCATTCCACTCTGAAGAGGATGTGTATGTCAATTTGCGGGGTAAATTTAAACAAAGTCCAAAAATAGATCAATTCAAGAAGATGTACAAAAAAATAATTTTTAAGAGGTGTAGTGATGAGGAAGGGTTGGTAGGATGAACATTGAGGTCATTTTCTAAGTTATATCTGATTGACACTGGGTGGATATTTGTGTTGCATATGACATCATTGGGGTAGTTGTTTGTGAGTTGTATATATGATCAATATGGAGTTAATTGTTTGAGTTATGGAGGTCATATAGGTGTATACTTCTTCCTACTCCTTTTTGGACATAGAATATTTATTTATCTTGTTTGTTTATGTTTATGAGACTTTGTTTAATGAGAGTTTGCTGTACGTTTACTGTTCAATTTATTCCTTATTCTTGTTTTGTTTTTATATTTTTTTATTTGTTACATGTTTGAAATAAACACACAATCAAAATGGTGTCAATACAGTTTTACCACTCAACACAGGTGTGAATTGGGGCTTGAATTTAAGGTTTCTGGAGTTGCTGTGTAAGCTACGGACCCAGTTATAGCGGGGTATCTATATATAGCAAGTGCTTGCATCATGAAGATTATCTCTGTGCTGTAAATGACTGTTTGACACAGAAAAGCTTCTGTCAGAATCCATTTAATCATATGGTCACACAGTCCTATGGTTTCCTGCAGCAGGCACGTATGCACTGACAGTAAAAGCGCTTTGCTGGTGAACAAGTGTGTTGAGAGCTTCGCTGCTACTATCAGAGCTTCTGCACACTCTTCCTGTAGAGAAGGCCTGCCTAGCCCACAGCATCCTGCTTAACACTTGATGGGGGAATGTCAGTTAGAAGCATCCTGTATGGCATTTTTCCTTCAGCAAAAGTGCACTGCCAACTTTAAGGTAGACTCTTGCAATTCTGATGACTGGACTGACTCTCCATCAGCCCTCTGCTTTTTTTCCTCCGTCAGACTCCTCTCCAACTCTTCCTCTGTGAACATAATTATGCCAGGCTCCTGTTTCTGTTTATCTATATAAGTGTATCATTATCAGTATCCTAATTTGGCAGTGCTGCGCTCTCCACGTGCTTTGTGCCTTGGAATAAATCTTGGTGGTGGATGTGCAGACGCAACAGCAGCAGACTGGAGCTGTGTGTTGGATTGGATGGAATAGTAATGACAATAAACTGTAGTGAAAATCTTCAGCTTCCTTCTACCTTAGGTTAAATGATAGGGATTGAGTGATGCTTACATATTTCTCATCTGCATTTTTTTCTTTTTTTTTTTTTTACTGAGAACAAGCTATGTTTACATTGGCCTGACAAGGATTTTGAAATTTATTTGTGTTAGCAGCAAAGGCAGAAGTGGGTTCACCGCTACAAAACCTCTTGGGGAGAAGGTTGGTATGTAGATAGTTTGGATAACTAAGTTGTTTCTAGTAAATATTCAGTCCATTTCATTTGAACCCAGTGTTTCCCAAAGCTTTTTGGGCCTAAACATAACCAAATCTTAATCATAGAGGTGCTCATCAGAAAATGGTCATGTTAATTATTTATAAAAAAGGGTCAAGTGCACTTGGAAGCTACTCACACATGATAGTGTCCTGGTGATATCAAAAATACCAAAAAATTAAAATATATACTAACTAATATTAATTACTAATATATAGTCCAGACTCTAAGTATTTCAATGTTAGTTCATGCTCAAAGGGCTCACACATGGCTCAGCATTGATTGAAAGGTCATTTGGGACAGTGGCAACATGCAAAATATTTTGTCCTTTAGTTAGGAGGACTCGTTTGTTTTATTCCTGTTGGGTAGGTCCAATTACAGTAGAAAATATATCATACAGGTATGTGACAATTACATACTTGTTTTATGGAACTGTCACAGCATAATTCACCCAATGATAAATTAAACACAGTTGGAAAGATTAAAAAAAACATCATTGGGTTGCATTGGACAGCTCTAATATTTTGGTAGAAAAATCTTTTAGCACTATAAATCACATAACAACCTGTAAACCATTTAAATCACATATTTGTACTGTAGGAGTAGCTGACAGATCCTTCACTGTGCTTTCCTCCTCATCCTCCTCCAAAATGTAATCAAACAGACAACGTTTCGATCCAAGTAGGATCTTTGTCAAGTCCCCAACAGATGTTATCATTAGTATAATGATGATAGTTATAATGATCATAAAAGTGTGACACCAGTCACATATGCCAATATGCACTAACACACATATGCGTATATACATTCAAAGGTGACCTTGTTCATTATTTCGGTGTTGTGCCAATACCTGACTCCCTTTCTTTGGAACAATGTCTTCCTACACCCAATTCACTAATTAGCCACTGCTTTTTCAGGCACACAGAATGAATGCGTGCTGTAATGAACGTAATGTGCTTTGGAGGTGTAAATAACCCTTTTCTATTCCTCTGTCTCTTTTCTTTTCGTAACACAGAGAGGCTCTGTGTGTCAGTGACGCTTGTTAAAACCACAGCACTCAAGCAGCAGATTCGAAGAAGTCTCGATTCCTTGGCCGAGGGTGGTAACTTAACTGGAGACTTCATTCGTTGCAACCCCCTCCTCCCCATACTAGTGAACTGTTGTTCTTACATACTTAGTTATATTGTCCAGTTTAAACATACAAGATGTAATGTGTTTAGAGATTATGGTTACAGATTTTATTTTCAGACAGAGCCAAGCTAGATGTTTCCCCCTGTTTCCAGTCTTTATGCGAAGATAAGCTAACCAGCTACAATCTTCTTATTTAACTCTCCACCAGAGAGCGAATAAGTCTATTAAATATATTATTAAACTATTGCTTTAAGAAATGGAACTGTTTTTCTGTGGTTTAACAGGCAAAGGTTTATCAGGAGCACAGTCAATAAAATACAGTCCTAAGTGTATGTGGTTTGTGTTAAAAGCATCTTCAAGACAAACACGTAGTGAGGAAATATGCACACAATGTATGCTTATCACGTAGTTACATCTATCCATAGTAGCTGTGGTGATCTCTCTCTTCCTGTATCTCCCCCTGTCTATCTCTGTCATGGTGCCTCTCTTTGTGTGCACTGCAGTGACGTCATAGTTGCCGGGCAACCTTGTGAGCAAAACAGAATCCCTCTCTGCACAGAGGGGAGGCCCCGTACGCTTGATTGGCACGTGCTTCTCTCTCTGTTTCTCTGTCACGCTCTCACAGTAAATACATATAGATATTCCCTTTGTTCCTTTCCCTGTGTTAGTAACATTACTAAATATGTGCAGCCTGTGAGTATGCCATGGGCTGTCTTCCATGTAGTCCAGGAGTGAAGAAAGCAGCTGACAGAGGGAACTGGAGGCATATTAAGTGGTAAAGTAAGAACACAGCTTCACTTTTATAAGTGGCTGATGAAAAGGTGGAGATATTCTGTATTTTTATGCCTCTGCACCAGCGATATCTGTGGCCGGAGGCATTATGTTTTCGGGTTGTCCATCCCTCCATCCCATTCTTGTGAATGTGATATCTCAGGAAGAATTTTCTTCAAATTTGGCACAAATGTCCACTTGGGCTCAAGGATGAATTGATTGGATTTTGGTGGTCAAAGGTCAAAGGTTACTGTGACCTCACGTCGGTCCCATTCTCATGAACAGGATATCTCAGGAAGGTCTGTAGGGAATTTCATTACATCTGACACTCAGACTCAAGGATGAACTGATTAGAATTTGGTGGTCAAAGGTCAAAGATCAAGGACACTGTGACCTCACAAAACACGTTTTTGGCCATAACTCAAGAATTCATATGCTAATTGTGACAAAGTTTAACACAATAGGATAAAATGATGAAGTGATGACATTTTTTATCCAAAAGGTCAAAGGTCAACTTCACTGTGACATCATAATGTTCTACAAAAACACTTTTCTGGCCATTATTCAACACCATACAGGAACAGAGGGGGAGATTGTGACCATTTATCATTTGGTCGGATACTGAATTGCTGACACTAATCTTGGGTGTCCACCTTGAAACTGTGGTGATTTTTATTAAATTCCACCAAAGTTTTCACTACAAATACTATATGAGTCTGGACAGACATGGACGCAAACTGCAACTTGACTGGTTGGTGGAGGCATACAACCACGAAGTGGTATTTCTAGTTCTTATTGTCAACTGTCATGGCACATACTACTGTTGTTGTCAGGCCCATAGGGGAATTAATCACCACTAACCCTTATGGCTAAAGGCTATGACAGAAACTAAACCAAAGTGCTTCAGGGATGAGTTATCATTCATTGTCCATCACAGTCTCAACAAGTTCTTCACTATCAGCAGCAAGCCACTCTCCCCTCTTTTTCCTCTACTCTTTGGCATATACCCTCCAACCAGTGTTGGCAACTATTTTCATTGTAAAGTCAGTAGATGTCGCTAGAAGATGTTATAATGTCACATTTAAAAAAATAAAACTGAAGAAAATGAAGTCAAAATAAACAGAACTGACTCCAATAAACAAAAAATAAAACAGATGTATTGTAAAATACATTTACACACAAATATTAATTTTATTTACACGCAAAATATTTAATACATGTAGTAACAAGAAAACTGGATTCATAAGCCTCACTGTCAAATTAGTTTTATTGTTCCTTAATATCAGGAACATCACAAGTGAAAGAATTAGGGAGTAACAGCTACTTCCATGGAAGTGCAAGACAGCACTTAAAGTAAAGATATACATAGAATAAAAGTAAAAAAGTGAGATACATAACAGTTAGCGCAACAGTCATTTAAAGTCCAATTGAAATTAAATTGCCTTTTTCTTGTCTGCTACAAATCTGCTCTGTAAATAAATTGTCATGCGTTCCCCGAGAAAAAATCTGAAACCAAAAGGGAGAAATTTATATTTTAAATTCTTTGATTTCATGATTGTGCCCCCTAGTGTTAAATTATTTTGATTATATACCACTCTGCCATGCACTTGGTGCCTGCAGTCCTTATTTTGATACAGCAAATCCAATCTTTCATAAAGCAATAATGTGACTTTCTATCATAGGTCACACTGAGCCTGATATTTCTGATATTTTTCGAAAGACCTTTATTTTAATAACTAATTTTTACCAATACATTAAAAAAAACAAACATGTTAAACAGACACCCCAACCATTGTACTCAAAACAAATAGCCTCACAACAACTATATTGGTTAGAAATAACATAGATAACACATTTACAGTCACAAAATAACAAATGGAGCATGTAGAGATAATGGTCCAATAAGGACATTTAGAGAATATTTTTTTGTCACAGATCTGACAAAACAGTGGATGTAACAATGTCAAGTTAAACTGCTACAGAACTGTGACAGCAGGGTTTTCTACTGGCAACATAATGTTCAGTTGAAACCAGCTGATGTTGGCAGAACAGCAACAAACAGGACAGGGAAGTCAGAGAGTATTCAGAGACAGCCCAAAACATTGTTGGTTTTGGTCTTTTCATTGGATTTGTTTACAATAAGAAAAATAAACACCAAATTATTCTTTAAAAGCTGAGTGTTATACAGAATTATATAATATTTAATTTCAATATTACAATTAATTTAATATCAACATAATAATTTCTCCTTAGAAGCAAACATCATATTACCTTGAAAAACCACAGTCACTTGACAGATTATTAATCAAACATACCTGTTATCTATTGCCAATGATCCATAGACCCAAACATTATACCCAATAGTGTAATCTCTATAACTGAATAAATCCAAATAGTTCATGTTATCCCACCTCACTCCAGTGAAGTGGCTCATATGTAAAGCAGTAGCTCAGAATCGTAATATTTTATGTTGATTTATGCTTTGAAGAGTAAAAAAAACGTTATTCAACCTCACTTCTTTCAGTGGAGGACCATTTCTAAAAATACATTTTTGTTATTCCCTTGGTGAATTTGACTTAGTCACCCATGCTTTCATCTCTTCTCTTGGAACTATGTGTACTTGGGCATCAGTCAAAAGTCCTCTCATCTCCAATTTACACAAAATGTGCAAGTATGAATTCTTACTGGAGGCAACACACTATATGACCCAATTTTATTTTTATACCTTTCCATCAAAGCCTGTTGGCAGTCAATCAGTCAGCGGCTGATTGAATGTATAAAGTGTCTTTATGAAGCATAACATTTATCAGAAAAGCACAGGTGCAACTTACAACATCAATGATAGCTCTGTTTCACTTAAATGTCTCAGTAAGCCATCCCAGTGAACCGGCATACCATAACCAGGGCTCTGGAACTGACATACTGCAGCAAACTCAAGTCCAGCAATTGATAATAATGTGATTAGTTACACCTTTGCCAGACATACCTAAATATCTGCTGCGGAAAATACCTACTGCCATGAAATTAATGGTATTATATGTGTGTCTCATTTTTGAGGGCAAAATGGGCGGTGGGTCAAATGGGACATTTTGAGCACAGAAAAATTTTCTTTTTTGCAAGCACATAATTTATTTTGATTACCCAAAGAATAATTGAATTTGAGCAAACAAAACTCTATTGTGTGTTTGACATTATCCACATAAGGGCACAATAATAACCTCTAAACTCAGATTTTCTCATTTGTCTTTTCTCAACATTCCTGATCTGTGCACTCAAGTTTGCCTGCAGTCTTGCTCAACCTGACA
Source organism: Thunnus thynnus (assembly GCF_963924715.1). Taxonomy (NCBI): domain Eukaryota; kingdom Metazoa; phylum Chordata; class Actinopteri; order Scombriformes; family Scombridae; genus Thunnus; species Thunnus thynnus. The sequence continues at coordinate 26,928,317 of NC_089527.1, forward strand.
CAGTAGAGCAATAACATTTAGTACAATGATAAATGAACTGTTTTGTCATGAGGACTTGTTGGACAGAATTCTTAGACATCTCAGCTGCTTCACCTGTTCTACAATATAACTGATATTTCTTATAATAAAGTGTAGATTTTTACCACTGAGGAGCAGCTTCAGTGGAAAAATGATAGTGGAAAATATCCTTTACCTGAGAAGTGAGATGTTCTGGACAAAAAGCACATGTTCCCTGAATTAAGATGTTGTTTTGGTGAGGATGCCCTCTGTGTGGTTCATTCCAGTTTTATCTGTAGTTTCAGTTTCAAGTCTCTATCAGCTGTAGGAGTGAAATGTGTTTAGACATAACCCAGATAGCAAAATTGCTGCAGGCCAGATCCGAGCCACACCCGACACTTGCAGCACTTTCGTCGGCCCACATAGCGTGTTGAATGATGGCACTTGGGCGGTCCACTCTTGTTTCCCAGATCTGGGCCACAAGCAAGCCGTATATCAACCAAGAACAAACCAGATAAACCAGAACTGGTCCACATCCAGAATACACATACCTGAGAACACTGTATCTTTACCAAAAAAGGCCCACATTTGATTTGGGATATTTGGGCCATATTTGCTATTTCACATGTGGGCCGTTTCGGGCTCACATCCATTTTGTCTGGGCCAGAAGAAGGCCAGCAGTGCCGCATCTTTGCTTCAAGTGGCCCACTTTTGTATGCTATCTGAGAAAGAAAAAAGAAGAAGAACCAGCATTTCCTTCAGTTAGCCGTTTTCCCTGATCCTCAGTGTTCAGATGCTTCAACACTCTTCACCTCACTTTCTGCTATAAATCTCCTTTTGTTCGTACTTTGCTGTCATCCTTGTAGCCGCTCACCCTCCTTCCTCTTCCTCCGTAAACCTCCCCTCCCTACCATGTCGGTCTATTAAATGACTTTGAGACTTTACTGATTTTTCCTTTTCGACTATACAGCTATTCATACATTTTATATTTTATAAACAGGCCAGACAATGCTGATGATCACCTCAATTTATGTTTCTCTCTTCCCTCCTCTACCTTATTCTTGTGTTTGCCTCTCTCTCTCTCTCTCTCTCTCTCTCTCTCTCTCTCTCTACAGGTCAGAGAGGGTATTTTCTGCTGCAGACCTGCTGAGACGCCGTGTGCCATCTCCGAGTCATGAGGAGTAGTTAGTTACTGTGACAGACAGTCGCCTTTGTGGACATAAATCAGACTTGACATTATCTTCACTGCCACAGGCCGGCTGGGAGCTGAACCACATTCAACCATATCATAGTAGACTAAAATCTATTTATTTTTGTATCCTTTTGTTTTTGTATTTTGTCATTTATGACAAAATACAAATACATATACATAATATATATATGACAAATTCAATACCTGGAGCCCCTCAGCAATATTCAGGACGTGGAAGCAGCGACCTCCAGCCTCAGTTCAACTACACCTTTCAGCTAAACCCCTCTGAACTCAACATTTATCATCTCCCCAGTTTCCAGCCTCAACCTCTACTCGTGTGGCTTCACTTATTTCGTTCTTTCACCTCCCACATGCTCGTAAGGTGCTTTTTGTAGAGGGGCAGAGATGATGTCCCAAAACCTCTTGCCTCAGTCTTGTTACACAACTTGACCCAAGGATAACCATCAGTCCCCCTAGTGGCACTTGTGGACCGACTCATTCTCAGACACACAGCCTCGCCCCTGGCCTCAGGCAGTATGGGAGACGGGAGCTGGGTATGTTTGAGCCCAGCTGAGTTTACCCAGCTGCAGCAGTACAGCGAGTGTGAGTACCCACGTGCCTGAATCTAGATTTGTTTTTGTTCTTTTGTATGTGTGGAAGATATGGATGATGTGTTTCTGTGTGCCTCTGTGTACGTGTGCATCTGTTCAAAAGCTTTATTTGCAAAAAAAACAAACAAATCATGTGGTATTGATGCTGTAGTGTGTCAAAGGTTTCACACAACTCATGTCAAAAGAGCATCAAATGGGTTTAAAGTAGCAACAAATATCCCTAACAAGCTAACTGAATTTGTATATGAATACATAAATATATATAAATATATTGAGTCCAATTTTAAAAAAATCTTTAAAAAGTATTTTCGATGACCTAAAATCAGTCAGTTACAAATTATTTTACTTACCGTTTTCTTTTACTTGCTATGTTAAGTTTTCAGCTCTTTGTGTGTAAAAATAATCTATTTGTTCCACAGTATTAGTGATAATTTCCCATTTTCTTTGTTATTTATCTGATAATGGCTTTTTTAAAAACACTTTTAAAAAACTGATTGGAGGTTTAGTTACAAAAGCAAACACTAGACAAACAAACAAGGACTTCAGCCTGGATGATTGGTGTGACGTGACTCTTCCTTTTTTTTTAACGTAAAGCTTGAAAGCAGGATGACCTCGAGGCAAACAACCACATTTGTTAGTCAAAAGAGCATCTATCCACCTGCTCCTGGATTCTGTCCATCCAATACTCTCTAACACAAGCCATTCTGTTGAGGAATTACACAATCATGCATGAATCATTCTTTTATAGACTCGTATGAAGTGAAACCAGAACAGCTAAATGTGATAGAATCACTGACTGAAAGGTTTGAATCTCCAAGTTCTGATAGAGTAGATGGTTCATCTTGACTTTGTGGACTTAAACTTGTGTGTGTGTATGTGTGTGTGTGTGTGTGTGTGTGTGTGTGTGTGTATGCATGGGCACACACATGTATGTATGCATGTATGTGGCTTAATTTTATGTATGAGGAAAAATGTTATCTTCAGACATGATTTCTAATAGCTTGTGAAGGGATGCTGCTTCTATTTATTGCTATAAAACTCTCTTTTCCCTCTCTTCGCAATTCTTTTGTGGTTAACCTGTCAACTCTATCAGTTCCTAAAATTCAAAAGACAATAAGATAAATCGCTTTCTCTTCGTCTTTTCCTACCTCACTGGCTGTTGTGAAATCCTTATATAAGTGTGCCCCTTGATTTGATTGCCAGTTCTTTGGTGCCAGTAACAAAGATCTGCAGTGCTGATGTGGAGGATGGTCAAGATATTCTGTTCTCAGACTGAACAGCAGAAATTAGACTTAGTTGCACTAAGAAGAAAGAAAAACTGATATGGGAACACACTGTATCAATTTGTTTTTGGATCTGTGTGTATGTTACACCCGGGGCAGTAGTGCAGGACAACATACACCATCATAATAAAGATTATATATGAGATATACGGGGCTAGAACAGTGACAGTTAAATACATACCCAGTATGCCCCGTGGTCCGACGATACCCGAGCCAAGGGCTTCTATTAGCGACTGTCTTGCTAATCCCACAGTTTGACAGGTTATTTAGATCTGCTGGTTACTTTAGCTTAGTAGTTAGCAATGACACTCATCAACCCATATTTCTTTAATTTTTTCTATATAACAACTCCGATTGTTGATCAGCAACAACATAACATAATTGTTTGCCTGACTGGCCATAGGATTTGGGCTCCTAAAGCAATACGGTTTTCTTATTTTATGCTATTAAATTGGCAAAGACCTCTGCATTTACCACAAGTCAAATTAGAGGGACTGTTTTCATCCAAAAAGGGGCTGGGGCATGATGCAAGGGCAAAGTAGCGGAATGTCCTGCTCTCATCTATGGTGGAGATTTTGAGCCACACTTCAGTAATTTTTGCTCTGGGACTCTTAATATGTCACTTTATTAAATTTTAATATTTTTTCAGGTGAAAAAGTAACCATGTAGATTCCCAATATGTGGTCAGTTTAACGCCTGTTTGTAAATCTGCCGTGACGTTTCGGAGCCGCTGGCTGGGTGAGACCAGCTGGTCATCTCATAGCAGCAGCCCAACTCCTGCGTCGTCATCCTGGGGGTAACATGATCTGATGAACTGATCTGTACAGCTCTGTGGTGATTTACTGCTGCTCTAATGACTCTGCAGCATTTTGATATATGATAGAATTCCTTTTGGAAGATAAATGTTGGTCTCACAGATGAAATCTAACTATGCCACATTAGTTTCTATGAATGTAAAGTGAAGCTTCATGTTTTTACCGTACAGAACAACAGCACTGCCTCTGGGGCTCTATATGTACAGCTATCACCATATTTCAATAATATAAATGTATTAAAATGAACAGATCAATCTATATTGAATATCATTTTATTTTATTAAGCGACCTCCTCCCGTCCTCAGAAGTTTGTACTCCTGAGTTGAACTTGCCAAGTCCTTACTCACCTACCTGACTGTACTGTAACAAAATAATCTCAACTCACAGCTCTAACACTTTTTTTCTCACAAAAAATAACCCCATTGACAGAGAGATGCAGTAAATTATGTTATTCAGTCTGAATTGCAGCTATAAAAAACCCCCACTATTATGTAGCTTAATGTAATGAAACGAAATTTAATATAGACTGATCTGTTCATTTTAATATATTTACATTTATTGAAATGTGGTGAGATCTGTAGTACAAATAGAGCCCCAGAGGCAGCACTGTTGTTCAGTCCAATAAAAACATGAAGCTTCACTTTATATTTAGACAAACTAATGTGGCAGCTTCAATTGTTACATTTCATCTGTGAGACCAACATTTATCTTACAAAAGGAATTAAATCATATATCTAAATGCTACGGAGACATTAGAGCCAGCAGTAAATCACCAAAGAGCTGCACAGATCAGTTCATCAGATCATGTTCTCCCCACCATGACGACACAGGACTCGGGCTGCTGCTGTGAGAGTGCTGGCTGTTCTCACCCGACCAGCGGCTCCTCATATCTCCAAAAATGTTGCAGCAGATTTAGGAATAAGCGTTATTTGGATAAAATGACCACATTTAGGGAATTTATATAGATACTTTCTCAAAAGACTTTAAAATATTAAAACTTAATAATGTGACATATTAACAGTCCTAGAGCGAAAATGACAAAATTACAGTTTATAGCCTGGTTTAAAATCTCTGCCGTTGCCCTTGGGGATCATCAGACTGCAAGGCATACTGGGTAATGCAGTCTCAGCAGAAAGTTGACACTGAAAAAACAAACTGAGAGTGTAAAAAAAAGTTGTCACTGAAAAAAGACAGAAATGAAGAAAAAATCTGAAGATCGACATTGAAAAACACATCATAATGCATAAAATATCAAAATAAAATAAGATTGTATAATTGCAATTTTTTTAATGTCCTTGTTTTATTTTTCAGTGGAACTTTTTTTAGTGCCAATATAACTTCTTCCAATACAAGTGCTTCAATGCCAATGTTTCCTTTTTCACTTCAGGTTTTAATTTCAGTGCCAAAATTTAACTGTCACTGCCCTGACCCCATAAAGATATTGCAGGAGTTCATTTTTAAATACAGTATTTATCAACATATAATTTCACTTTAAGAAGATATTACAAAATATATTTTAATTTTTTATGTCTATGATGAATAGCGTACCTTTGATAACACTGTAAAAATATATAAAATGCAGGTGGGCTACTTTAAAGTTACTAAATGGCTCTGACATAACCTGCAGTGTGGAACTTTTACATATAAATGAACGTCAGTTACATTCAAGGCCTTGACAAATGAGTTCACATGATAATGATTAAGACTATCACTGCCAGATAAATATCTCTGTATATCACAGTATACAGAGTTTTTGTATCTGGTGTTTGGTTTGACATCCCACATTGGCCGCATTGACTACTATTCTGATTGAAATGAATCATTTTGTGGGGGTTGTGAGACGCTCGAAACAATTTATACACCGTTTTACAGCCGCAACAGTAGTGATTGAGTAGGCTACGGCAGAGCCTATGACGTAAGCACATGTCGATGGTATTTTTGTAATTACTCTCACTGACAGAAGGGAGGACAACGTCCCGCACTCCAGTTTTAAAGTAGTTATAGATGGACAGATGCTGTGGTGGGTTAGGGCTTCTGATTTCAATTGTTGAAGGGTGCAGCATCTCCTACTGGTTGGAATTCTTAAGTAAGATTTATTCCTACAGTAGGTCGACAAAGACAGCACCAGCACTCCTGTCTAAGAGACAATATACAGCATATGAGATATAAAGATATACCATAACAGATTTTACCATACTGTCCACACTTCACTCATGCTGCCCGTCAGACCCGCTGCCTCTTCCTGGGGCACTGAGCCACGGTTTGTTATTCAGGTTAAAGTGGGAAGAAGCAGCGGGTCTGACGGGCAGCATGAGTGAAGTGGAGCCTGTGGAGGAAGCACCGGGTTCGTCAGGGTGAAACAGTCCGTGAAGGGAAGCACAGTCAGGGGAGAGGGCAACAAATCAGCCTCTCATAATCGGCAGAAATGGCCTATGCTGATATTTCACTTTAAAGCTTTTATCGGTCGATACCGATGACGTGCAGATAATATCGTGCATCCCTGACTTAAAAGAAACTCAATGCTTTTTACCCCAAATTTCACACAGTGCGACTAGCTAATCCTGTATACTCCTAGAATATTTGCGTACATCTTCTATCTACTAAGGCCCAATCTGTGACTTTACAGTAGTACTCCATATATAGAGGAGAAGGCAACCAGCTGCTGAATAACAGGTAAAATGTTTTAATTTTTTCCATAACGTCTGTGACCTTGACTAACCGCAAATACTGAGGTTAAATGCATTCATGCAGTGTTCTCAGTCAGCTGCTTTTCAAGTTGGTTACTTCCCTTGTTGGAGTCACACAAGCTAAATTTATTGTGTTATATTTTTAGGGGTTCATTAACAAGTGAAACCAGATATATAAAAAAAGAATCCTGGTATTTTAAACCACACAAAACAACAGGCAGACCTAACTTCACCCCCACCGCCACTCACTGGGCAGCTGAAGTCTAGCCACCAGGTGTGTCATTAAATAAGTTTCCTTCGCTTTTGAACAGCGGAAGTAGCTTTCTTGTTCTTTATCATGTCACAGCATTATACATTTAGCTCACTCTTAAAAGTTATTTTAGAATTGACCTATCATTTATGTGTGTTTTAGTAAAGAATGTGGCTTTGTAAATTAAATGAACTTGTGAAAGCAACCCAGGACGAGACCCTGCACAGGACAGAAAAATAATCTAGGCTAATGCTCATTCAATGCACATTCGTGTTGCTGACACTGTGGTCGACTCTGATTTTTGGTTTATGAGCCAGGTAGCACTCGAGAAGGACTGTAATCAAAACATGACAAATGTGCACACTGGAAAGGCCCCTGCAGGATGGGAAGGTCTCATTTTTACTGATGGTAAGAGGAGGAGAGACAGGAAGGCTTGTGTATCACTAGCCAATCAATCAAGGACTCAATGAAGGACACTGGCAGTGTTTCGTCTAGAGATACGGCTATGTGAGGGAGTAATACTGTTATAAAGCCATATAATCAAATAGATCAGTCGATTCATAGATTGTAGCCATTTTGGTAATTGTGTAATTGTTTGAGTAATTTTTCATGCAAATATGCTGCTGGTTTTAGGCCCTCACATGTCAGGATTTGCTGCTTTTCTTTGTGTTCTGTGATCATAAACTGAATAGCTTTATGGACTGTTGGTCTGACAAAACAAACAATTTCAAGTTGTTGCCTTGGCTCTTGGAATTTTCACTTTTTTCTTACATTTTGCTGACAAAACAAATGAATGAATTGAGAAAATAATGAGCAGATTAATCAATAAAGAAAATAATCACTTTTTGCAGCCCTAATGTAATCAGTTAGTCCTGAAATAATTAGTTGATTAATCAATTTGTAGTAAATATTTTCTGGTTCAACATTCCCAAGTACGAGATACTGTGTTTTATAAAAAATAATGAAATATCTTTGGGAGGACTGTTAGTCGGTGTGTTGTATGATGGACACTTTGCAATATTTAATTTATTACATTAATTAATATAGTAATCTGCACTGACAGTGAAAATAATCATTATTTGCCCTATAAACAATTGAAAACCTCTTTGCATGTTCTTATACTGTTTGAGTACATTAAGTTGCAAATGCTGGTCACTTGTGTGCATTTGATGGATGCACCTCACTAATCACATTGTGCATACAGTTAATGCAGGAGAGTAGACTGCACTTTTCTGCACACCGGATGCTCTCTAATCATATTTCTCTCATCTTACCTAAGATCCTAAACTCTCTCTCTCTGTCTCCCTGTGTCATTGTGTGAACATCTAATGCACGGCAGGACTAGGAAAGCATTACAGCCTGCAAAGCTGCTGAGCACTAAAAATAATGAAGTGAGGTGTCATCCGTAGTTGATTATAAGAGCTAACATGATTGGTCTTGAGCGTGTGTGTGCATAAGTGTGTGTGTGTATAATGGTGTCGGTGTGGTGATCTGCCCATGCACTTGTGTACATTTGTCCCCTGTAATTTGTTTGACAGGTGATCGTGGGAGGAGGTCATTACAGTTAGTGCTCTGCACCGAGGCTTTGTGACGTGTGTGTGTGTGTGTGTGTGTGGAGAGGTCTATGCGTGCATATGGATATGGGATTAGCATCTAAAAGTGAGAAAGACACCATGTTCCCCTTTTCCTTTTAATTAACAGGGTGACTCACAGGCTCAGCTCAACTGATGTAGTCCTTCGTAGAACAGATGAGTATTTATTAGGCCATTTGCTAATAAAATGCACCATGCTCGCTCACTTTTGAGGAAGGATTGTGTGCGAAGGAACGTTTCAACTGAGAGACGAGACTAAAAAAACCACAAAATACACCAGGTGTACATAGAGTCTGATGGGGCCCCTTCACTTAAAAATGCTCTGCTGAGTATGTTGCAAGGTTTTCATAAGTGAGCCAAGTGTATCAAAGCAAATACATTGCGGTAAATGCAATAAGAAAATTCTGTTTTTCTCTCTTTCCTCCTCAGACTCTACAAAGAAGCTAAAGGATGTGCTGGAGGAGTTTCACGGTGAAGGAGTCCTTTCCAAATACAATCCTGAGCAGGTGTGTCTGCGCCACAGTTCCCTCCTCCAGTGTGATTCATCTACTTTTATCCTGTTGTTCTGTCTCTGTCTCATGCTCAGACTCTGACACAACTACTTTCTGCGCTCACACAAACACATGCTGTGACGTTATCAGATGCTCGTTAAGTTCCTCTGATTCAGTGTAATATCAATCATCGAAATGTTTAGTCATTTCCTTTTAGCCTTTTAGATATAGGCTGTGGTGGACACACCCTCAGATTCATACTTTGGCAACTGACGTCAGCATACATGTATCAGCTCTAAGCTGCAGGCTGTGGTCATAGCAGTTGATGTAGACTTTTTTATACTGCCGCCTGGACTTTAGACGGTCTCCTTGTCTCCAATATATTCACCATCTAAGGTCTTTTAAATGACCCATTGCTACATTTTTGTTAGATCCAGTGTGAGACATTAGAGGAAAGTGGTGTGAGTATATTTACAGTAGTAAGCGAAACCTTGCTTACCATAGTTTTTTGTCTTTTTTGTCTTATGTTTTGGGGGTCTTTTGGTGTAAGGCAATTTTGTCAGCCAGCCAACCAGGAACAGTTGGACTGATGTGCGTTGATTTGATTGGCTTATTGATTGACAGCTCTTAAAGTTTTTTATAACAGAAGACCAAACACTATTTATGGACTTATAAGTGGTGAGTGGTGGTAATCTTGCAACCTCCTCCCTTCCGCAGTGCTGGACGTACTGTATATGCAATATGTATTTGTGTCTCCTTCACTCACAAAACATCCGAGCTGTGCAGGACTAAAATCAAAGCGAAAAACAGACCATTTAAAAAACCACAATAATCTGTTTCAGCTGGTGTGTGTGATTTGCATTGTCACCACGCCGTTTTATTTTTTATGACCTGAGTACGTGCTGCTCTGATAAATGATCACAACGAGAACGTACAGTGTGACCACTCAGTCGTTGTTACTTGCTGAGCTGAATCACAGCTGATGCATGTCGTTATCAATTAAGTTGCTAGAAAACAGTCTAAATAGTAGCTTCACTCATGATATCATATAAACGTTTTTTGTATCATGACACACAATGATGTTATATGTTTCTCTTTAATTCATCTCCATTCAGTTCTCACGTTCTGTTTAAAATGCTGCTTCCTGTATACACTCGCTGAAATTTCAATTTTACATTTTAATGTGTTTTAAATTTACATGAAATACTGTATTTCCTCTGATTACAATGCAACAAATCATGGATTGCAAGTTTGTTGAATTATACAGTAATTGTAAACTAACAAGTAATGCTGGCTGGAGTTCACACAGCACTTTTACATCTGTAGAGATCGGCTTGAGTGGTACTGTATGTTCATGCTATTGCTTTAAATTTCACACTAGTGTTTTAAGAATAAATAACCATGTAAAATGAATGCATTACCAACATTATAACATACTCTCATTGAATTAAATGGGCTAAATAATCTGATCAAAGGAAACAAAATGATAGCTAAAATAAAAAAAGGAGACGATAAATATAGTGTTTTGGCAGGAAACACATCTCTCTGGTGCTGAACACAAAAAACTTTAACAAAAATGGGCTTTAGGAATATGTTTTTCTCATCATATAAATATAGTAATAAAAGGGGAGTTGCTATATTGATCTCAAATTCAATTCGGTTTGAATTCATATCTGAAATAAGCGATGAAGAGGGCAGATTTGTTCTGATAAATGGGAAAAAAAATCAAAAAGAGCTGACATGATTTACAGTAATGTTTACGCTTCCCCTGGGAGTCATATGTCTTGTTTTAGAGAGGTATTTGATTTGATTGGAGACTTAAATATGCTTTTTGACCCTTTATTAGATACAACCAATAGGAAAAGAAGAAGGAATCCTACTGAAAAAAGTATAAATAAGGTACTTAAAGACTGATGCATGGTGGTCCGTTCATGGATCAGACCCAGGATACACTTTTGTTTTGTTCTCAGGGGAAAGATCATAGCCAGCCCAGCACGGCTGTGTTGTAAAAGATAAAAGCCCCAAAACTGTCAAGACTTCAGGGAAAATTGAGAGATCTAGAACAAGCTCACATTGTTAATAAAGACTCCTCTATTATACACCAAATTAGAAATGTCAAGCAGGAAATAGATAAAATACTAAGTGAGGGACTTGAGGAAAACATAAGGCTTATGAAACAAAGATATTATGAGGCAGGCCCCAGAGTTGAAATTGCTAGTTTGGAGGCTCAGAAAACATCAAGCAGAGACTACGAGCAGCCTGGATGGTGTACAAAAAGCATTTGAAACACACTACAGATCTTTATATTCCCAGTCAGACCAGGTTAATAGACACACAAGTGTTTACATTACTGATTTGGTCAAGAAATTAATGATAAACTTTTCTCACCAATAACAATGGAGGAAATAGGTAAAGCTATTTCAGACCTGAACACTAACAAGTCACCTGGTACTGATGGGTTCCCCCCCAGAATGGTACACATCCATGAGAGAATGTCTGCTCCCTTTACTGGAGACCTGTTTTAATTACACGGACTGAAAAGGATATAGACCTATCAGTGTCTTAAACACAGATTATAAACTGTTCGGTGCCAAAGAGGATGGAAACTGTAATGTCTTTGTTAGTAGATGATGACCAAACAGGATTCATAAAAACAGACAAACTCAAGACAATATAAGGAAAGCCCCACGGATTATTGAGCAGATTAATAAGGAAAAAGTTAGCTCTGTTGTTCTCAGTTTAGATGCTGAAAAGGCTTTTGACTCAGTTGGGTTGGAATTTCTTTATTTAGTAATGAACAGATTCTGCTTTAGTGAAGATTTAATACATTGTATCCAGACACTTTACTCTTCTCTTACAGCAAGAATAAAGGTTAATGGTAGCCTTTCTAACTCCATAACTCTGCGATGCGGCTGCAGGTGGGGCTGCCCTGCTAGCCCCAGTTTCTTCAGTTTATTCATTGAACCTCTGGCCCAAGCAATACAACAGGAGACAGAATTAAAGGGTATAGCTGTAGGAGGATAAAGTGAGTTTATACACAGATGATGTACTGGTCACAGTCATACACCCAGGTTCAGGCCTGAAAATGCTGGAAACGTATGGGTCAGTGGGTGGGGCTTGCTCCCTCTCGACTTCGACAGCAGAATCAGATCAGTTAAAATGTACATTCTTCCCAGATTATTTTATCTTTTCTTATCACTTCCAGTAGAAATCCCTCATAAACAATTTAGAGAATGGAATAAGCATATTTCACGATTCATTTGGGATAAAAAGTGACCAAGGTTGAAAATTCTCCTTAAACCATGCGTACAAAAGTTTTAAGCACAAATCCAAGATTCATCAATATATTCTTACCTGAATTTGTTCTTACTCTGGGACCAAATTTAGAGCTGCCTTAGATCATGCATACACACAAATCATAAACATCCCACAGTCTTAAAAAAAAGATATAGTCAATATTTATTTAATGTAAACAGTATATTAGAATCACAATTATTAGGCCTAAATATAGCTACAACATTTAAAAGTGTGAAATTGCCAGTAACACACTATTATTATATTTGCTAATTATAAAATTAATAGTTAAGACTTTGTTATCCATAAACCATCGTCATAAATGTAATGAAATTATTAATATATTAAAATTGTCCTGTTTTCACTTTTAGATGACAATAGCTTATACATCGGTATTTCTATATTGGACAGCATCAGAGTGATACCTGCAGCTGTTTAACCAGCAGCCTGTTCAGTATCCTCACAGCCTGACAGTCCAGTAGAGGTACAGGGAGGGACGCTCTGCTTTCACTACATCATGGCCTGTTGTGGACAGAGACGAAACACAATGCACACCTGGTGCAGTTCCGCAGATCTACACATTTACCAACTTTTTATTTTGTTACGGACATACTGCGTGGTAGTGGTGCAACACGTGTGCAGGCTGTATACACAGGCTCCAAACGGTTGTACCAATGACATGTTTACAGCCAAATCCACCTTTTATGGCTTCTACTTCTGAGACTATTGTTTGCATTTCAGTAGCACTAAAGTTTTCCTACATTTTTGCCATCACGGTCCTCTTTGCAGTGAGTGACAGCTCTCTCCACTGCTGCACCGCTCCAACAGAGATTTCCTTATATAGAGAAACGGGGTGTGGTAGTATGCTAATTACCGATAGCGGGCACGCGCCTGTCAATTTAGAATGATTCTGGTGGTAAGAATTTAATTGGCTTGAGTACATGTGTCATGAATCTGACGGTAATGCACACTTATTTGTGTGCAAAGTAAGAACATTTCAATACACATATTAGTGAATGAGGCCCAGTGGGTCTATTCTGGTATCATTTCCATATGTAAGATTGTCAAAAAAATGGGAGTTTTGATAATCTATGTCAGACATATGGGTTGGACTTTTACGGGTATTCACAACTTTGTGATTATTTCTGTAAAAAGGTAAAAGGTTCTAATCCAAGAAAGCCACCAACTGTTATTCATATATTTATTAATGCTTATAACTCAGGAAGCAATAAAGGTCTTATAAGTGAGTTATACCATAGCATCACTTCTCTGAATAAGGGCACTACAGACTATGTGAAACAATGATGGGAAAAAGAACTGGACATTGAAACAACAGAAGACACGTGGCTGAACGCCTGGGAAACACCGTCATCCTCCACCAACTCCCGGACCTGGAGAGACTTCTGCTTTATTATCACTCCCAAACAGAAGTCTAAACAAACTGGCACTCAGCTATGCTGCTGGAGGGAAGGTGGAGAAATCATGGTTGATCATGCTCATGTTTTCTGGTCTTGTCCCTCTATTCAGACCTTCTGGAAGGAAGTAGCAACAGTCATCTCAAAAACCCTGGTTTTAGTATCAGTCCAACATTCACATCCCTCTGTCTTGGACATTTCCCTAACAGGCTGAGTAAAGATGATACTTACTTCCTAAAGGTCTTGCTGGCAGCAAGTAAAAAGGCCATTACAAAATACTGGCTTCAGAAAAACTGTCCTACTGCTGACTTCTTTGTCAATATTGTTAAATACCTACATCTCCTAGAACAGATGACCTACTGTACTCAAATGGTGTGTTTATTTAGCCAATGAGACAGATCCTTCATAATTATTATATGTATCATGTGCAACATTTTATTTTAAATTAGACGAATTTGCCTTGATTTACTGATCATCCCATGACCTCAAATTTGTTTGCTTTTTCTGTATTTTGTTTCTTGTTTGCTTTTTGCTTGCTTTCCTTATAATGTAAAAAATCTTCATGAATAAGAAGTAAAAAAAACAACAACCCACCACATTCATAAATGATAGAATTATAAGTCAGAAGGGGGCTGGCTGGATCAACCATACGCCCATGTGTTCACTGTCAGTGCTAATGTGCTTGACTCTGCCTCCGCAGTCATGGTGGTGTCACAGAAATCAGCCAGTGGATTAGTCTATATATGCATATGATTTTTATGATAATGACACATTTCTTCCTCCTCCTGGCATCTCTGTCATCTTCACATGCATTATATTTTCCTTTTTCTCTCGCCTCTCCTCGCTCGTCATTATCACCTCCACTTTGCTTCTCTTCTGTATTTGTGATGACGTGACTAACAGCCCGGCTGGACGTTTGGCACCGTAGGAACCAGACTTTAATGTTCACGTAGTCTGTCTGAGACTGGACTGTCACCTGGCGCCACAATGACCACTGTGGCCCTGCTTCTGCTCTTTGTCAGGGTGTGTGTGTGTGTGTGTGTGTGTGTGTGTGTGTGTGCCTGCAATGACTCATCAGTCTGTTGTACCAGCTGTAGTGGAATCTACTCAGCCAGCTGATGACAAAAGAAGACTCTGACCTGTCTTTCTTCCCACTCAGTGTCTGTATTAGTGGTGAGACCACACTGAAGAGGATAGATGGAAAAAAGGAACAATGATTGACACACTAGTCATTAGTGTTGGGGTTTCTCCTCTGAACAGATTAGCACACAACCAGAGCACCATAAATCTTGATGATTGATGAGAGACTGAGAGACAGGGACTGTACATTACAGCCACAGCGCTCCATACCCGTTCAGACATGACGGATTTATCATTATACATTCAGCTGAGCTCTCTGTTTGCAGCATAAATGATGAGGTCACATAAAACCTTTTTTTATGGTCAGACATGTTCAACATAAAGCAGTTGAAAAGCATGTTTTTAACTGTGTGATATATAAGAGTTGTTGATCTGCCAGAGATGTTATAAGAGCATGTTAGAATGAACTACCTGTTGTATTGTAATAGTAAAAAAGGAGATGGTGGAAATAGAGAAAAACAAAAAACTAGGCACTAGGGAAATGCAAGAAAAAAGTGTTTGTTATTGCGACCTGTCTGGGGTGTTTATTTTGAACTTTAACAACGGATGAAATAAGATTTTAAGAAGATCCATGTGAATTTATAAAAATGTTCTATAAAAAAAAGTTCTTTGCAGCACAAACACTATTTCTTTGACAAACTTTGGTGATGATCTGCAGCTTTCTCTCTATTTTTTTTCTATTTTGTGAAGCATTTTTTGACTTATCCCTTGTGCAAGAGGATCAAGTCCGCAATAAACTAAAATTAACAGTGTCTTTTTGCAGCAGAAATCAACTTTTGGATCAGTGAGACATAAAATCTTCCTTTTAATAAGCTATATTTAGCACACCAAGGATCCCAGGTTCACATCCCCCTTTGTTCATGCCTGGCTTAGTCCTTCTCGAACGTGCAAGGTGGCTCATCACCAATGACATCCTCATTTTTTCAGCCTGATAACTTTGTACTTTAGATGAACAGATCTACTCTGCCAATCTGTGATTGAGACAGGACGTTAGCCTCCGTGGTCCTACCTTTTAATGCCAAAAGAAAGTCAATCAAATCATTCTGGCAGCCCTTCTGAAATGAAAAAGATTAAATGAACCATGTAAATGTGCCATAGCTGCCCTTGGGACATATTTACAGATTGGCAGCCTTGAATGTGAGCCCGCTCAAAAGGAAAATAATCGTTGGTTAGACTTTAGGGTAAACGTGTTTTCTTCAGGGACGAGAATTTCCACAAATCCATCTGGGTGTACTTACTTTCAAGGCCATCTATCAAAATATCAACACAGCATTTTGTGGTTTTATATCCAGTATATCTGAATATGTATGTGAGAACAGTTCTGTGTGTGTATGTGTGTGTGTGTGTGTGTGTGTGTGTGTGTGTGTGTGTGTGTGTGTGTGTGTGTGTGTGTGTGTGTGTGCGTGTGTGTGTGTGACAGAGAGAGAGAGAGAGAAAGACATGCACTAATATGAATGTGTGTGTTTTCTATGGCATGTGTGCACATTTGTCTGAACTTGCCGTGCTACACGATGCGCAGCAAATTAAAGTCTCGTGGTTTGTTTGGCCAAATAAGGAGAGGAGAGTGATATGAATAATGTCTGGGGAGCTTTGGGAGCTCTCAGGGTTAGGTCAACAGTGTTGAGCTGCAGGAGGATCCTCATCACGGTGTGTTCTTCTGTGATGGGTGTCAGTTGCAACAACTCCAAACCCACCGAACAAAAGCATATTAGAAGCATATTTCCACACTAAGGCTTGACGTGCGAAAGGGATCAGCTTTACTTTGTCCTATTTTGGTGTGAACTAAATGTTCCCTGAGAGGGAAGGGGTTTAGTTTGCCCATACAGCTTTATTATGTTTGCTAAGTTTATTTGCATTTACTTTCACCAGATTTATTTAAAACCCGAGAGGAAATCTTAACCACATAGAATGCATCAAGCACTGATTTGGCAAACATAAATGACACTAATGTGCTTCTTCTGGGAGCATATATAAAACAAATCGTTTAACCAGACTGACATGAGAATACAGTTTATTTATTTAGGGCAAAGGAGAGTTCAGGCTTACTTACGTGTAAGGATATTTTCTTAGCGCAGTAGTTCATTCAGTTCATGCTGCAGTATGACCGTGTGGTCAGTCATCACGTCATGTAGTGTCAACATTTTGGATTTATTGAGAGTTAAAAATAGTGAGCAGGCCTTAAATAAGGTCCTGGATGCTGGTGGTGGTGGAGAGATGGAAAGACAACAGGAAGATAATGAGAGTAGTTTGGGATGTGGCCTCAGAAATATAGAGACATGAACTGATAGTTAAATGGCAAAACTTGCAGAAACAAACGACAAATTGTATAGATTCCAAGGTTCAATATATTCATCAAAAGAAAAAGAATTATAAAGTGCTCCCATCTTGATCAACCAACTCTGATTACAGAAGACACAAATATATATAAAATAACACTGTAAATAAGAACATTAAACTATATTCTACAATAAAAATCTGTTAAAAACACGTTTTTTAAAAACGGGAATAAAATGTTAAGAACAGAGAGAGACATGTTTAGATTGTATAATCTGGTGACCACTTATAGCAGAGGTTTTGACTTGAAATAGCAGGAAAAACACTGGTGTAATCACAGTATTAAAGCTCAATGTCACAGTAACATATAACTACTACACTAAGTGTTGTAGTTGACTCCCACAGGATGTAATGAAGGATTTAGCTTCATGTAAGACTTGTCTGTTATGTGATGTAACGAAGGATTTAGCTTCATTTAAGACTTGTCTGTCATGTCTGGTGTTCTGCTGCACAGGGAGTTTGTTTGTATTTTTCTTTACAATGAACAGAAAACTATTGAATTCCTGCATGTATTTTTCAGTCTATTGTGATTTGAGCATTACATCCTTCTTCTTGTTACTGTCCAATGTCATCAGAAATGAAACAAAATATAAGAGTTTTAATGGTTGCTCTGTTTATTTTAGGCGTGTAGGTAAGTGATGCGGCAGCATGCACAATGCCAGGACTGAATGGAATACAACCATCATTAGTTACACCTTTATTTGATCCAAAATCTGCCAGAGCAGGCTAATTTAAAGTCTGTACTTCTGCATCATACCGCATACTCATGTTTATTTGATTAATCGTTTTTAATCTGAATTCTGAGTATGTGGTCAAGACTTCCTTCAGGGATTTGAAGTGGTTGAATTGTTCAACCAGATAGCTTCAAGCTTTTCAGATTATGGATGAGTATATTTGAGCGAGTGTGGCACAATAAGTCTCTGCAGAAATGAGGAGCAGTCAGCCTGGTCTACACGCTTACCGCATATAGCTAACCCCTTCTCTTCTTCTACCCACTCCTCCCTCACTCCTTCCTCCTCCTTCTCCTCTTCATTGTTCCAACTGTTAAACAGCAGCAAGACGTTCTCAACCAAGTAAGCCTCAGCCCGGTGGGCTCTGCATGCTGTGTGGTGTCTGTGTCAGCAGACTGCATGTGCATTCTGTCCACTAACATAACATAACCCCGCCTTATCCGCTACAGATGGTGAAGAGGAAAAGGCCAGAGTTCATGGGGTTGTTGAGTTGAGTTCAGTGCCACTATATATCTATCACATGCCTCTGTGAGTGGCAGCTGAGGGAGGGGCGGGGGTTTGCTGGATGTAAATGGTCGGACCATTAACAACATACATTTCTGTATTCAGCATTGCAACTCAGAAATGTTGATGAAACATGTTTTTCTGTCTGTATTGTACATTGTACATACATTGTTTTTTTTCTTTTAAGTCATCAGGCCTCCAAGTACCAAGGTTTTTATCTGGAAGCAGCTTCCAGCACCTCCATTCTGCCCTTTCTAACCTTAGAGACATATTCTGTGCTGGTCAGCTGGCTGGTCTGACAGACTTTGTGATTATGACATTTTACTGACCTTCAAGCCTGAGCAGAGAATGTTTTCACATTAGTGGCTTAAACCCATATTTTCATTAAGCTGCTATTTTTATAAAAGCCATGCCAAACAAAGCTGCAGACCTTCACACAGGGCACTTCAACTTGAGCTGAAAAATCCATCACATTTTTCCTCTTTACTCATTTTTGTAACAAATTACTTGTCCATCTGTGATTTGATGTGAACTTCATTTACATGTACTTCACTGGTTCTGTTAACCTGCCTTTCCTTTTCTGTCCTATGCAGCCCATTGACTATGAGGGCTTCCAGCTCTTCATGGCCACTTATCTGGAGAATGACATCCCAGAAGAACTGTGTCAGCACCTCTTCACCTCCTTCAAGAGCAAGACAGGAGGCTGCTCTCCTGATCAGTCTCGTGCAGGAACGAGCTTACTGGGTAGGTTGTTTTTGTGTTTTTGCAGGCAATGATGAGCAACACTGATCACGCAATTTAATTCATAATCTATGAAATTTTTGTCTAAATTCTTTTTGGTTTCTTACAACACACCAGTGAACATGTCGGGCAGTTCTTTCCTCAGGTGTTTATAGGCCTTTTAACACTGACACATGAAGGAGCACAGAAAGACAGACATCTTCGGGGCATTGTAGGTCTTCACTGTGACAGCACTGTGCTATGTGCAGTATCCTAACTGTGCGTACATCCCAGTTCCTTTATTTGATCGCTCCTAACTCGATGACCAGACATCATGAGGGACGTTCCAATTCCCTTATTTCTGCTCTGAGGAGCGAGAAGGGATCCCTGAGGAGTCTTGAGCGAGAACACACAAGAGCAGCCTTCTCGGAAGTCTTTTACCATACCGACACATCCCTTTTTTGGAAATCTGCGAGTGATTGGACGCTGCAGTTGATCATACTACTCCGATACATCATCATAGATTTATATCAGGTCAAATAACACAACCAAATCTCAAGTTTTAGATTTTATTTGTTTTCTGACACACAATTATTGGATCTGTGTTAAAAATAGGTCTGGTTAACAAAGGAACCAGCATGAGCAGCGAGCATTTACAGTCCTCAGAAAAAAAGTACAAGAGCTGTGAAATTTATGGATTGGAAAATGGATTTAATTAATGTGCAGATGCAGTTTATTCCAAACCATCAAAAGTA
This sequence comes from Thunnus thynnus, assembly GCF_963924715.1. NCBI lineage: Eukaryota > Metazoa > Chordata > Actinopteri > Scombriformes > Scombridae > Thunnus > Thunnus thynnus. The sequence continues at coordinate 26,948,128 of NC_089527.1, forward strand.
ACCACAGAGCTCTTAAAGCCGACGGACAACTGATCCAGATGTGCTGCCATCTTCAGAAACAGACGTCGCTTCAGGTGATGGTTCAGAGGAAAGAAAGTCTCCTTCGCTTCAATCGTGTTTCCTTGTTTCCTCTATCCTTGCATCTTCAGTGAGAGGGACTAAGATGCGAGGAAAAGACGTAAGTGAGGGAAAGTGAGGAGAATCGGGATGTGCCATGTGTCTGCGTCCACTCTTCCATGTGAATGCTGCGTGGGCTCTGCCTGTCTGCTCCTCACTGCCGAGCAGCTGAGGGGACAGATGGACTGTTGAGTTAGAAATCTATTTCTGTGGTCTAATTCTTGTGAAAGTAAGATGCAACAAGTGTAGTGAGGCGAAATGTGAGTGACAGCTTGAGAGTCCTAATGTCTCTGTTAGCTTTGTTTGTGATGTCCGGAGTTTGACCCCATCCAGTGACATCGTTTACAGCCGTCCCACTCACTCTGTGTGCCATCATTCAAGACTGTCTGAACTGTAAATTAACTAATAGCTGCAGTCATATTTGCATACGTGCATAGACGGGTGTGTTATTTTTGGATGATGACAGAAGAGCTTCAGTCAGATCAGTCTTTACTTGTTGTCCACTCAGACTGTAAAGCCTCTAATATACTTGCTTTTAACTATGCTTTTGCATGATGGGTACCCCATATATCCTGTGTTCCTTTGGAGTGTTAGCTGTGTTTGTCCTCAGATATGACCTCTACACATCCGCAAGATACAATTAAGCACATGAATAGTGGGGGTTAAGGTTAGTGAGTTTATCAGGATGTGATGTAAGGTCAAAGGAAGACAAAGACTGAACAAATGATAACAGCGCTGCCATGTTTAGTTATATTCACATTGTGCAAAATGGTAATGAAGATATTCATGTTTTGGCCAGGGATTATTCACCCCTGATCTTTCCCTAGCACACATACTTTTTCATTCACCAGACACACACAATTAATTCAGCCAGTACTGTAATGTACTGGCTGTAATGTTCTGTAATTTTCCCTTGAATCCCCTGTTTCAAAGCTTTTTCTTTGGGCTTTGGCACACAAATGTGTGAATAATGCCGCTCACGTCACAGCTGTTAGTCTACACATATCGTGATGGTAAAAAGCAAATATATCACACAGGACATGTGACTGTGTATGAAGAATCCCCCCTTTAGGATTTTGCAAAAACACATTCAAAGCTTGACAGCAAAACACACCGGGGAGTTCACTGGCTGGTGTGGATTCTGCTGCTGCTTCAAAGTGTGCTTGGGATCAAGTTCCTCAAGGGGAGACAACTGATACAGCCTGCACTGCCACCTGGTGGTAGACTTGAAATACATGACTAGTGGTCAAATTATTTAAAATCTTCCAATGTATTTTATAAATGTTTTATTAATGGATTTATTCATACATTTTTCATCCGGTATCATGAGGCCACAATGTCAGAAGCTCCCAGTCAAAGGAAGCAGATAAAATAGTACCTCCAATTATGCTGTTTGAACAACTATAGGGAATGCCTCACTATGCTTTATATGCTTCTTTCTGTATTTTGTCTCTTTAATCACTTCCTCCAGTCCCATGGTATATAATAGAAGCCTCTATTTGGTCCACTGATGATGTAGAAAAACATTAGCTTTCTGCTCTTGACACTAATCAGAGGATCCAAAATAAGGTTGTTATTCTGGTGTGCTCACTTACTGTAATTCAGCTTGCCTCCTAATAATTTTCTGCCCACAAAGTTCTTTAAATCTTGCAGCCACACAGTAATTGTCTGTTCTTAAATAGTATATATACAGGCAATACACAATACTCTTTCTTGCCTAATTTCTCCACTGATGTTCACTCACACCTGCTGCGTCTGCCGCTGTCTTTTTTTTTTTTTTTCCTTGAAATGTTGACTGACTGCAGAAGCCCGTTCCATTGACGCAGGCATCTCTATTCAGACCGAAGTGGCCTGTGCCCCCATTACAGGTACCAGAGCGGGCCGACTAGCCCGGTGATGTCGTCTTAATGGGACAAGAGTCCTGCTGGCTATAACCTCCTGCTCCCTTGTCCGTGTGCTCTTGTTGTGTTGATGTGAGTTCATGGTATTTTGCCTGTGGATAAGTGGATGACTTGATGGTATTTTGGCTTTGTGAAGTATTTTGTAAGGTTTTGACGTAACTGCTTCCTGTCTCTCAATGCATCCTGAGTTTCTTGTAAATGGGTTGATGTTGTGAAGTTGTATTCCTTTATGTTGCTCCTTACAATGAAGCGATACTTAAATTTACCAATCCTTTTTGCATCTAACATTCCCTTCCTCTCATTCTCAACTATATCTGTAATTTCTATTTGACTAACTCTTTCCCTCCTTTCTCTCTTTATCTCTTTTCCCTGTCTGTCCTGTCCGGTTTCGGTTCAAAAAGGGATGAACGGGAAAAGCATCCTGTCTGCAATGGGTCGACACACGCCGGAGCACTCCAGCGTGATGAGCACAGCAGGCTCAGGAGCCACCACCTCTCCTTGTTCATCTCGCTCCTCATCGCAGCATTCAGGGACCGGGACCCACACACCTGGGGGGCCCCACCGTTCACCTTGCACCCAGATCCAAACCTCTGACAGCAGCAGCAATGCCCTGACCCCCAATGCTGCTCCTGCCAGGTCCCCAGTCTCCCCCAAACTTTCACCAGGTGAGATTATGTACACTGAGACAAGATGGACTGCACATGGTTAGGTTTACTTCTCAGTGGTACTTTGACAGGCTCTTATCACTCTTATAACGGCCCAGTATGGCAGACTTATAAAGTATCTGTTTTTACCGCCAAAAATCAATACTGGGAATGATGATGACTGTTTTTAAGTGTCAGGAAACCAAGACTTATCAAGAGCTGAGCATCTAGTCTCATTTACTGTGGGGGTGTAATGGTACAGTTAGATTATAGGTTGGTACGATACATGATACAGCATTCACCAGTAGATATGCTCATAGTATCTTTAACAAAAATGGAATGAAAGCATAGAGTTATTTCAGAAAATAGCTATTTCTATCAATCTATCTACTTTAAGCAGAAAATTCTTACTTTGTAAAACTAGTTTCTCTTGACCTTGAAAACAGCAGTTTGACAAAATATTTCTCATCACAATACCATCTTAGTTGTGGTTTTTCAGTTTTCAGCCACATTTCATGGTCTTCTTCAGCAAATATTGCTCAGTTTTCAGGGAGATGGCTTAGTTATCATTGGAGATGGAGATGGCTATTATGAAATTTCAAAAACCTAATAATTTTCTTATTCTAATCTAATTTTGAATTTTCAATTAAATGTAGCTATTATTTTGTACAAAAGCAATAGAATCTCTTTCATTAAAAAAAAAAACTTTATAAGACTAAACTTAAGAATAAAAACCTCCAGATGAGAGTCTAAAAAGAAAATGCAAAAAGAAAAAGAAAATGCAAATATCTGAACAGGGTTGGAGTAACAGTATTTTAAACACCCCAATTTAAGCATCTTCTCCCAAACTGATTTTAGATCTGTGGAGTAGCTCAAGGACATTTTTTAAGAATATAAGCTTGATAACATTTGAGGCAGCAGTTGAGAACTCAGTAGTTCTCAGTATTAATAGATGACATGTAATTGAACCTGCTGACATTCATTCACATTTTGTATTGCAGTATTTGAGCCGCAGTATATTGTCACAGCCCTACAGTCTTAAATGAAGAAAAATATTTTGTGGAATCTGAGTGGGGCCTTACATTGCTGCACCAATGTCCCTAGCAAACATTTCATTATTGGGCATTAAACCAGTGGTTAGCGAAGTAAATCTAATAAAAGTTCCTTCTGGCTGGAAACAGTGCAACTGTAGATGATGTTGCAAGATAAAGTGAGAACATCTATGTGAGAAAGGTCTCCTGATGTTTGTTCCATATTTAGAAGCAACACGAGTAAAGGTAATATAATAAGAGGTTTGTTTTTGCCTTTTTTTTTTTTTTTTTTACTGTGCTGTATTTTTTAGACTCGTTCCCTCTAGGTGCTGCTAATCCATTTATGGCTTTCCAGATTGGTTATCCCTGTCACATGATTTGATATTGTTTTGTCTGCATCACCATCCTCTGTCTGTACTCTGTGTAGTGTTTTGTCAACCTGTTCTCCACTGCTCTGTTTTGTCTCTACCTGTTGTGGATAGATCACTTCTGTAAAACTGTCAAACTAATACGTTAATGCTTAATTTACTGTTGACTGTCTGCTTTTCCTTTCATTAATTCCACCAGAGGAACCACAGCGGAGTAGAAAGAATGATGGGTGCTGTGAGTAGCTTTGAACACTTGTGTTGTACGTCCGCAGAGAGAAGCCACTCTGACAAGCGTTTATCACTGCGGAGGAGTCCGTCACCCCAGAAGGGCCCCCCCCTGCCGTCGCCCCAGGTGGTCTTCCTCAAGGACATCGTCTGCTACCTTTCCCTGCTTGAGAGGGGGATGCCAGAGGACAAGCTGGAGTGTGAGTGACAGGGATGGGGGATGCAGGCGGAGGGTCAGCTCCTCTCAGGGGGGCGTGGAGTGGGAGCAGCTGTCGTTTGCAATGTGTATGTGTGTGCTCAGGCCACTAATACCGCTGGTCTCAGTAGCATGTCAGCTCAAGTTGACAGCAAGCGTAATAAGGCTGTTCCTTCCTCTTCTGGCTGCCTCCCCAGGGCCATAGACATGGTGATTACACCTCCCACATGGGGCAGGTCAGTAACATGCTTAAGCCCTGCTGTGCCCAATCTACTTCTTTAGTGTCTAAGGCTATATTGGTGCACACTGACAAGGCTAATCTCTTCTAACTGGTCCCCATGCCCCGGTACAGAAGCAGCATGCTTGGCCATCTGGAGGGAGTCCAAGAAGGAATGTTACAGCTTCACAGAACTACTAATTATCTGATGGTATCTGAGTCATCATGGGATCTCTGTTCTCTCATTCCCCTCTAGTCATGTTCCGGTTGTACGACACAGATGGCAATGGGGTTCTGGACAGCTCGGTGAGTGGATTCTGTCTCTCCCCTTTCTCCCTCCCCTTCCCTTCATCTTTCCCTCTCTGTGTTTTGTCTCTACCTTTGCCCTTTGCACACAGCAGCTCCAAGAATAGTAACTTGTACACTCAGTGACAGCAGTTGTGTTTACATGAGATCATTTGTAATGGTTCCGTTCAGTTTAATATTAGCCATGTGCTGAAGTGATCACATAAACAGAGAAGCTCTTCTGTGAATATGTTGTACATTATATGCAGGGAATTCCATGTAGACTTCATTACGATTTATTTACATTGCAAGCAGGAGTATTTTAACATTTCAGTCATCCATGTTTGAAATGTATGAGGAGTGATGATTGTGGCAGAGGGTAAATGGATGTCTTTCTTTTGTAGGAGCTGGATCGCATCATCAATCAAATGGTGCATGTGGCAGAGTATCTGGAGTGGGATTCAACAGAACTACGACCGGTGAGCAAAAACACTCTCAACTGCAGTTGAATCTGAATCAATCAACCAAAAAACATCATCATTTGCTGACTTGTATGCCAGCTGAAACCTCACCAACCACTAAACTTAACCCTAAGATGATTTTAGAGTTCCAAAAGGTAGAAAATTGCTTTTGTAGCAAAGTGCTACGAGGACAAATGCCTGGCCTATTAGAGGAAAGCACCCGTATTTAGGACTACAGTTTATGAAGAAAATGACTCACAAAATAAGAAATATGCAGGATACATTTGAAAAAAAGATTGATTCTGGGGGACATAAAATTATTATTATATTGCATAGAGAAAAAGGTTATGTATCAGCTTTTCAACCCTCTGCAAATGGTCAGATGGTCTTTACTTTATGTTCTGTGCCTAGCTATAACTTCCTGTTATTCTGTTGGTATGAGGTACCAGTTAAATATGTGTCTATATAAATGACATAGCTATAGTTTTTATATGTATCTGAAGTTAAATGTATGTAATATCATACTTTTTATTTTCTCAATCAGCTCATTTAACATGCTTTTTTGTTTTGTTTTGTTTTTTAAGTTAAGTTGCGCTTTACCTTTTCTGTTAGGATTACTTACATGTCAGAAATTGTTGAAATTGGAAACAGCATTTATAAAAACCGCTTTGAAAAAATTAAGAATTAAAAAAAGAATTTAGGATCTCCTTATGATCATTCAGGAGCATTTTGCAGTTTTGACATCTACAAGAAAAACTAAAACTGGTGAAACTGAAAACACAATTTTTGCACATTTTATCTGTATGGAAGAATTTTCTACTGTCATAATTGATTTTTATTCACAGCGAGCCCTTTAATCAAACCAAACCATGACCTGATTGTATCGTATCATCACAACCCTACCATTATAATTATTTCAAAGCTGACCGTAAAGTTTGTAAATCTATGTGTCTATTTATAAGTGTATCTGGTGAAGGTTTATCGGTTTGTTTTTAGCTCCTATATGTTGACCTCATGGAAATTTAACAAAATTCATAATAATATTAAAAGTACTTGTTTTGAAGCTGCTAACTGCCTACAACTTCTCTTTTCTGTGTAAACATACTGTGGTTTTAAGGAGTATGTATCTCTGCCACTTTAGATACTGAAGGAGATGATGGAAGAGATCGACTACGACCGAGATGGGACAGTCACACTGGAAGAGTGGATCAGAGGAGGACTCACCACTATCCCTTTACTGGTCCTGCTGGGCATGGATACGGTGTGTGTGTGTGTGTGTGTGTGTGTGCATTTGCATGGTTTCACTTCACACAGCAGTTTGACTTTTGATGATTAATATGATTCTTGTGCTTTATGTCATTCTTTTCTGTTGTTTTGTTTTGTTTTTTTGACATCTTTAGCATTAAGCACTCATTAACTGGTGTTTTTTTTTTGAGGTTATGGGGTTCTATAGGTGCCATTTTCTTGGTCTGTGTAACCATGGTCACTATCACTCATGGTACTATAAGTGTTGGTACACTTAAGTGTTACTGCTGGAAGTTTGAAACGTTATATACAAAACATACTTTCTCTGAGCCACAGAGTTTTTGTACATCAAATGTGCAGTATCAGCTTTCATGAACTGCGTATTAGAACTTGAATGATACAGGATTTTTGAGGCTGATACCAATATCGATCATTGAGTGGTAAAAAAAAAAAGTCATATTGATATATTGTCCATTGTTTTGTTAGCATGAATATAAACAAACAAAAGAATCCCTTAAACATAATTGTTAAAAAATTGTGACCCTGACACGTATTGAGTGGGAGATTTCACAGTCAGAAAACAGATGTGTCAGTGCTCTCTGCTGGACAAACTTTACAATGGTGACAATTCCTCTTTTCTGTGCTGCAATTTATTGTTAATAATAGTACATATACTGATATAATGTATCAGTCAGTATCTAATATGCATACTGATTGATTGATTGATTGATTGATTGATTGATTGATTGATTGATTGATTGATTGATTTTATGGATTATTACACACACACACACACACAAATCCAAGGGATAACATGTTAAAGTGAAAACAAAACACTCATTTTCAAAATGTTCCCAAGATGTTAAAAGACAAAGAAACATAAAGAAGCATTCAACATAAAAACTAAACAACACAATCTGATATTCAAAAACACATCACCACTATTTAAGAAATAAAAAATTATAACTCCCCACATCAAAACAAGGATAGCTAAAGTTACAATCATTAACAGTCATTGCATATAAATCTGTGACCCTGTTCCATAAAAAAGTCCTACCCTGACTTTTATAAGCCCCTCTCATTTTTAACAACTTGATGCGTAGCAGAAGGCTGTTCCACAACATGGCGGCAGTGTAACAAAGGATCTTCTGGCTACTTCACTTGAGGCACTTAACATGAACACACACCGGCGCTGGTGTTATAGTTATGCTGAGTATCATTGTTATCTGAGAACACAAGTATTGAGGAGCATACCCATTGATAAGATTGTACATATTCTGTTGTTCTACTCTGAGCTGTACTGGCAGCAGTCCTACCTTTCTGAATTCATTGCTACCATCATGAATTTGAGGGGATACATTTCATAAATACCGAATAATATTATTTTGCATCACTTGCAGTTTGTTCATGAGTTTAGCTGTCAAACCACTGTACTAAGCAGAACACGCATAATCATAATGCATCAGTGATGACACAAGACAACATGTCATACTGTAGGTTGTTGGACTATTATGTGAGTTACGGTTCACGTACAGTTCACGACGGTTGGGTCAGTGTTACTTTGAGAATCCTCTTTAATGTTTGTAGCAACAATCATCACCAAAATCCTTGAAAGAAAAGTGTCCCGCTAAAAGGTTGATTTCCACACTTCACCTGCCCTTTGTTGTCCCCCCTTTAGAATGTACAGGAAGATGGGCAGCATGTTTGGCGTCTGAAGCACTTCAATAAACCAGCCTACTGTAACTACTGCCATACCATGCTGCTTGGAGTTCGCAAGCAGGGCCTCTGCTGCTCCTGTAAGTCTCCATGTCTCCCTTCTCTCCATTTGTCTGCCATGGTGTGTTTTTCTGTCTGTTTACATCTCCATGTCTCCAGTTTTTCTGCTCGTATGACTTCCCCTTCTTGCCAATTTCCGTCATTACCTCTTTGTTTGTTCCTGCATCGTAATCTGTGTCTGACTCAAGTTGAGGTTGTTTGTTGTGCCTGAGTGCCTCTGAGTCATTTTTTTTTTCATTAAAAACATTAACAATGTTGTATATTAATGTGGCACCCTTGGCTGTGCTGATTTGTAATATAAAGGATGTTGTGGTAAGAACTGGAGCAACATCATCCAAGTCAACTTCAGAAGCTAATAAGAGCGTGTTTCTCATTCTATTTCCTTCAGTATGCAAGTACACAGTGCACGAACGCTGTGTGTCCAAAGACATCGCTGCCTGCATCAGCACCTACGCCAAGTCACGTAGGCACACCAACGTGAGTACAAACACGATGCGATAAAAGGCTTCATTCTACAGTACACATGAAATGCCGTGCTGATAACATGGACTGATGCTGCAGGGTAATGAGACAGGAACACTGACCAGTCTGTTTGACAGATTCCCACTGGCTCATGGTCCTGTTTAACAGAACAGTAAGGATCATGGGATGCACTGGGAGGTCATGGAGGGCTTCTTATCTGGTTAACATCCTTTGTAATTTAGCATTGACGCAATTAAGAGGTCTAGAATGATTTCTCTGGCTCAGTGGTTGTTCTCTGGCTCAGGTCACATGCTGATTACAGCCTGGTCTGGGTTATGAACAAAACTCACTGTCAGGCCTCTGGCTAAACCTCACATCCATCAATGATTTGAGACTGGTAGGGCCAAAACAATAGCCTATTAATGATGAGTCAATCATCAGAACAATCTTGATAACTGATTACTCATTCAAGTCATTTATCAAGTAAAAATGCCAAACATTTCTTAAAAATGTGAGGATTTACTGCTTTCATTGTTTTATATCCTCGTTAATTGAATATCTTTGTCTTTTGGACTGTTACCCAGTCAAAGCAAGCTATTTGAAGGAATAAACTTTTGCTGTTTGAGCTTTCATGAGCATTTTCCACAACATTTTTATAACAGTGATAACTGCATTATTCATTTTGTGAAATAAAATAGAACAGAACAAATCCTAAATTATGTTTGCATCGTTTATGAGAAATTTCTAACTTTGTGACTTTAAAAAAATCAAATAGTAATAATTCCTTACATTTCTCTTCTCTCTCTTGCACTCCAGGCTATGCAGCATGTATGGATGGAGGGTAACTCTCCTACCAAGTGCGACCGCTGTCACAGAAGCATCAAGGGTTACCAGGGCCTAACGGGCCTGCACTGTGTGTGGTGTCAGATCACTGTGAGTTTCCTGTTGCATATAGACACAGACGAACACTATACTCTGCAGTAAAGTGTCTTTTTTATCAGAGTAATCACCTCTTCTTTAACATAAAAGCATTGTATGCAGTATGGAAATATGAAATAATGTATTCATTTTAGTAATATTATGCTATTTACTTCATATTGTAACCTTTCTTAGTGCATGTTGCACTGAAATTGTTTATGTAGGTTGGCTTACATTCACTCCATTAAGACGTTAACCATAACAACTACATGCAACCCCAACCCTAATCCCAACCCCAACCCTAACCCTAACCCCAACCCCAACCCTAACCCTAACCCTAACCCAAACCCTAACCCTAATGCTAACACTAACCCCTAACACTAACCCTAAAGAAAAATGAAGAGGCCAAATAATTTGACTCACATGCAGTAAGGGAAGTCAGGGAACCTTGATGAAAAAACTGGATGATAACTGTGAACCAGCTTGTCTCTGATAGTAGGGACACACCTGTAGGATATTTTGGGAGAGAGGGTAGCTGTCTAAAAACGCTGCTGCAGATGGAAACCTCTTGAATTTTTTAAACTTTAATGCCTTAGTATATCCAGGTTTGAATGAAGAAATAGATTATAAACCCTTTTTTATAAACAACCTTCTTAATTGTACCTATTGATGGGACTGTATACTCTTGAGTGATACAGCATGATTTCTATGTTCATTATTTATTTATTGTTTTCATTTTAAACAATCCGGTTTTAATATTTCCACCCTGATGACGACCCTGTGGGGTCAACACTAGTCAGAGGTTTAACCAGTATGCCCGACTAAATGCAGGCTTTCAACATAACTTCTCTCTTTGCTCTGCTTTCTGAAGGAATGTTTTCTTTTCTGTGAACTAAAATGTAATGGTTTACTTTTTAGGGAGCAGCTTCCACCATGTAACAGCATGCTTAATAGAAGTCACACACACTTAGCAGTGCTTTTTAAATCCACTAGATGTCATCACTGACTTGGATTTCCCTCAATATCAATGCTGCTGTTAAAACTCAACTCTCAGGTTCACAGAGCATGTGTTCTCATTCCAGCATGAAAAATATCTGTCATAAAAATGACAAACAAATACATTTTTGATTGACACTGTTTGGCCTGTCAGGCGGTCATATATCCTTTCTGTAGTGTTTCATACTGCTACACTCAGTCTCACAGATGGATAACGCCCACAGTTCTTATGTTTCTGCCTCTCTTCTCTCTCATAGCTCCATAACAAGTGTGCATCTAATGTGAAGCCAGAGTGTGATGGAGGAGCCTTGAGGGACCACACTCTGTTGCCCTCATACATCTGCCCTGTTGTCTTGGTGAGAATGTTGTTTTTCTCTGCTGTCCAACACTATGTACAACAGAGACAATGGAGGGATAGTTTAATCTCATATAATATCATTCACCAGAAAATATATATAAAATCATGTGTGAGTATTAAGTTCATTCAGTAGTAAGCTAAATACTGAACTACTGCTTGCAGGCTAGTAGTAGCACAATTAATAGGCTTAAAAGCTTGCTGTAAAAAGTTTATAGGTTCTTCATAGTTTATGGATAGACAGGAGAGAAGTGGATGATACTCCAGGAGTGAGTTGAAAAGTTTCCATGGATTTTGTGATTCCCCTGCTTTGCAATGGCAATTCGTCATCGTTGATTCATCCAAACTCCATGAATCTAAGCTGACCACAACTGCTGTTCTTTAGTGAGGAAATTTTGTGCAGCAACCTTTCTAGCCCACATGTTATGATTATCTAGTACTCAAAAGGTAGACTTATGTGAAGCATTGCTTTAATGGTAGTTAATGGTAGAGTATATCCAACTGTATGGAGACTCTCACCTGTGTGTTTTTGGAGAAAGTGGTAATTAGTACCTCTGATGGCAAAGTAGTAAATGAAGGTTGTTCAGTTGATCAACATTGCCCACTGTGGTTGTTGGAGGCTAAGTTGGAAGCATTGCAGCCATGGATGAAACCTGGTGGCTGTTATGATAAAACACTAAACTGTGAGTGTATTTTCCTCTTTGCAGCAACTGGCACCTTTACTTTGTCAGCCCTGTCTCCTACACTACTAATATGATTTACCACAATATAATTACTGGATAAGGGAGAATGTCTGGATGTCTGTATGAGCACATTTACACCTTGTATTGACATGTGATCTGCATCTAGCTATCGTATCTGGATGAGGAGGAATGCATGGTAAGGCAAGGCGTAAATGCACTCAGAACGCTTTGTATCGCATTATGATCTCAGCCAGGTGCAAATGCAGTCCATACAGAAAATCAAACCAGCAACTTGAAAGGTCTTTTCCTGCTTGCTTAAGTAAGCCTGGAAAAACCTGCAAGTTGTAGCTTGTGCTAGTAGCTGTAAGTCTTCCCTCACAAAAGATCTATCACACCCATCTAGGCACTAGTTCCTTTGACCAAGGCGTACTTGTTTGTCGACTTGTTTGTCCGAACACAATGTGGGTCATTATCCAGATAATGTATCCAGATACAGATCACATGTAAATACCAGGTGTAAATGGGGTCTATGTCTGGATGGATGACTGAGCTGGCAGTATTAGTGACATGTTGCCATTCAACAGCTTTCATCTAACAAGTCATGTCAGACCTATGTCTACCAAACACCTGCCTCAATTTCACACTCAGTAATGATTCTATTTTTGGGCTTGTCATCTGACTTCTTAATTTCCCTCACAAATACCTCATTGACAAGCTGATTCATATGCATATCCATTTTCACTGTGGGCATTTCATACATTAATACAAGGCCCATGCACCTGTCTTCCTCCTTTCACAGGACCGTCATTCTGTGGTGAAGCGTGGTGAGGGGGAGTCGCCACCCAGCACCAGCCCTGATGACACCAATCAGATTTTCAAATTCTCCCCAGGAGATGGACAAGCTCTGCAGGTATGTCATCCAGGAGCTATGTATCCTGTATGTTGTTAAAGTGACCAAACAAAGCTGGTTAGCAGATGCCTGACTCCATTTCTCCTTCCTGTATCCAGATCACCCCTCTCCCAGGTACTCATCCACTCCTGGTCCTGGTCAATCCCAAGAGTGGAGGGAGACAGGGGGAGCGGTAAGTTGCTGCCACCCAAGGGCCCTCTACTGTGGTTAGTTGGCCCGCTCTAGTTTTTTTAGTGCTTATTACAATATCATTTGTGTATAGAAATTATATATTCAAGTTGATGACAGCCATTTGACTTCAAATAAACACTTTGAAAACTAATTATTTTTAAGTCAAGGAAAAGTAAGGATCATCACTTTTTGGGTTTTAATTTTCTAAATAAAATGTAGTAATTAAGTGGTTTATTAGTGGCTTTGGATTTTTTGAGGGGATTGGTAAAAAAAAACAAAAAAAAACGTGAAATTTTAAAAACGAGATAGGTCAATCAAATCAAATCATTTTTTCCATATGTAGATAATTTAGGATGAAATAGGAAAGCAAGAAGCTAACTTTAAATCTTAAAAGTTCATTTCCACTTTCTAAATGTCTTATATAGGTTTTTGCTTTCTTTTCATTAATCATGTCAATTTAAGCTTTTGCATTTAGCATTTAATTTAAGCTTTCTGAACTTGCATTTCAGGAGTTTGAATTTCACTTTTCATTTATAGTATCTAATATCATTTCTCAGTTTCTTTTGCACTTAAACATTTAATTATGGTTGGATTAGCACAATATAATCACAGTTTATTTGCCTTTTTTTTCTTTTAATATTCTTGTTTCACTTTTATTGAATTTGAATTATGGGTGAAACTATCTCCATTGATTCAACCAAATTTTTTAGCCATTAATTTATAGTTATCCATTTTGGGGGTCTTTGGTAAATGATCAGCAAGCAGCCCATTTGTTTTCTCCTCATTTACCTCCTCACTTTTTATTAACTGAAGCATTTTCTGGGCTGTGCTCAAGGGGACTACTTTAGTGGAAGCTGCAATGATCAGTGCCTTCTTGCAGCAGGAAACAGAACTTTTGTGGTGCGAGCCCTAAAGATAATTTCTATATTAAGTATAGTATCTTTGTCTAGTGGCTGTAGTGAGGAAGTCAACTGCGGGATCACATATGAGGACTTATCATAATTAGTCCCTTTGGATACACAGATATACTGTAGTATGCTTAAATGACACTATTATTTAGCTCGAAATTACAGCACACTTCAGGAAACTGATTTCTGTGTCACAGGCCACCAGAGTTTCGAAACCTCCCTGCTGTCATTCTGAACACTGTTATTTAAAGATGAAGAAGGCTACACATGCTGTAAATAAATGTCTTCATTGTTGCTTTGCTCCCCACCTACCACACAACAAAGACCAATCATACCCTGTTGCTCTGCTTCAGCTTGACACATCACCATAGCAACACACTCTTTATTACCATTAGAAAGGAAATTATTCTCTATTAATAGACATTACTTTACTTGTGAACAGGAAACAAGAGGCTATTCTATTGCTATTTCTGTCTGTGTGAAAAGCTAAGTGAGGTTTTGCTTTCAATTTTATAAGTTGTTTAATTCAGTTGATGACTGAACCAACTTACCAGAAGTTGTATAAGCATCTACATACAAATGCTATAATTTTTAAACTGATTTTACATAATCAGCTGACTGATTCAAATGTATCAATCCCTCATGTACCTTTGTGTGTAGATTTGCAGTACACAAGTCTGTAGCACCTATCTATCAATATATTCTAGTAGTCTAATGATATACACTGACTAGCCTCCTGTTGAATATTAAGAGTATATTAGAAGCCTGTACAATTGCCTGAAAAAAGAAATGTATGAAAATCATTGTGGGGGCTTCAGTGAGTATTTTATGTAACTATCACAAGGTTACAGGAAACTGCTGTGTCGACGTGAAGCTCCCTAATACACTGACAGTTTATGAGAGCAAAAAGATCATAGATAGGAGAACGCAAAGCATGCAAACTGAAACTCTCCAGTTCTTCATCTCTCTTTTGTGATATGCTTCTTCTTCCTGAAATGATTATTTCTGTACATGTCAGATAGAACCACAGCACCACTGTAGAACAGATTATTTAAAATGGTGTATGTGGGATGCACAGAGGCCACTTCACATGTATTCAGTAAAGCTATATGATGCTTACACTAAGTGAGATATCCAAACCCAAAATGCCAAGATTTTTATGGCTGTACCATTATTGAAATATAATTTTATACACGCATCCCTGAAATTCTACCTTACTTATTTAAAGATAAATACTTACTTGGTATCTTTGGAAACTTTGGGATATTTTTAGAATTTAATAATATATTAGTATTATTATTAACTATATAAGTAATGTAGTTCAGTTCAGGTACTGTTTGGCTGCAAAGTTTAGAGAGATGGACACATAGGGCAGAGATTAAGAGGTTAAGATACTTACATTTTCAGTTCTGCTAACATATAGATGAACACTCCATCATAACCTAGAATATTCAGGTTCAGCAATTGCTGGTCAGAGTGCTCCATATACTCTCACTGTGTATCTGATTATTTGAGTCATTCTTTTTTCTGTCTCCTCCTTCTTTCAGGGTACTGAGGAAGTTCAGGTACCTACTAAACCCCAGGCAGGTGTACAGTTTGGACCAAGGTGGACCCATGGTTGGGTAAGTCTGCTTCAGTCATCTCTTTGTTAGCTTTTTCTTTTAAAGGGGATATTAAACATGGCCAAAGTATCAAATAATGAGGTAAACTTATGTAGAAGTAATCCTTGTCAGCAAAAGACACCAGCTTCAGACTGCTCTGAATGCTTGGTTTCCAACGTTTTTTCTACTTTCAGCCCGAGCCGACGTCGGCTTGTGATGGATTTCTTTATACAGACATCTGCTCCACGTACAGTACGCGAGTTCACTGCTCTGCTCCGTTAACATTATGGCTTTTTTCCATTGTTTTGGGGATAGTCACACTGAGCCATGACTCGAGTTGAGCTGGCATGCTGTGAGTGTTTTTCCATTACACAGCAGGGCAAAGCAAAATAAGTTGTTTACCTGTTGGAGGTGTGCTGGTCATCAGCTCTTCATCAAACATTATTATCACTGTTGCTGTTTCCGCTTGTACTATTCCTCCCTGCATTATTTCTAACTGATCTGCTTAACAAAGAGTAACCAAATATCTACATATTGTGTTGTGTCGACTGATTTTTGCGCTGTTTACGAAGCTCTGCTAATTCAGTGAGGAACATGTTAATTTCCTGTAAATTCTTCACAATAAAAGTCTCCTGTTATTTGGTCATTCAAAAGATTTTGATTTGAGGCGGTAAAGCAGGAAATGTGGAGTTTGCATCGGCGGTAACTTAACACAACTCTGATATAGCTGCCCCTCAGCAGGCCTCTGGAAAGCTGGCCAATCAGAACAGAGTGGGCTCATCAGGAGGGGGGCCTTAAAGAGACAGGAGCTAAGACTGCCTGTTAGAGACAGATGCTGAACTGAGGTGCTGCATAAAGGGTCAGTGTAAGATAAATAAGGAGTTTTTTGAACTATGGATCACACAAAGCTGCTCTAGTGGAGTCCCAGAGTAAAAAATATAGAGCTGGATATGACATGAGCATAGTAGGTCCCCACATTGTTTATAGTGTAGGTCTCAGCAGTCAGAGTTGTCAGGTAAATATGAGGATGACATACTTTTGTTTTCAACCAGAACATGATGGGGACATTTCAGAACATAAAGGGAGCTTTGTAATGTTAAATATAAAAAAATATGATCAAACAAATATTAATATTTCACTTTTAAACCCCATTTGGGCAGGATTTATTACTTGTTAAGTGATGTTAATATATCATCCCATTCAGAGCCCCTACATGTAGCTGTGCTTTTGGCATGCTTGTATGTTCACATGTACCTCTGAGAGCTGCTGCTGCTGATTGTCACAGGATTTTCCTGTGGAATATTGCTGGCTGTGTCTTCTTAAATCACTCCCTATTTACTGTATAGTACCCTATATTTAGCCTCCTCAATTTTTTGTGTTTGAATTCTAAATGTGAAATTTATGCATTATATAGTGCCCTCAAAAATAAGGTGCTGACCATGAACCCAACCAGGGACCTTTGTTGCATCTAAGATTATGGAAACTTCTGACTGTCTTTTATTGGATAAAAGAATGACATATTTAAAGCTACCATTTATTTTAAAAACAGTAAATACATGTGTGCTAGTAATTTATTATACAGTGACTTTACGCTGCATCAGGAGTTTCAACATCATGAATATAAAGTACTTACTTACTCACTTCTCAGTCTGACTTGTGCTGTCAGACCACCTCCTCCCTTCATGTCAAACTAACCTGCTGTGGAGGTCAGTGAAGGGGAATGGGAACACTGCATTATTGCCATGTTGTGCATTTGACCTCTTGACACACACACACACACACACACACACGCACACACACACACACACACACTTGCTCATACGTCAGAGCTGAGCACTGCTTGTACTTTGAAATGAATACTGTTATGCCTTCTGTCCATTCATGGGAAAAAATGCCCTACACAGCACAAGAGGCGTAAATGCTTTACCTTGAAGGTGAAGCACTCCACTCAGCATCCTTTCACTTCCATTTGTGTGAGTCTCTGTCCTCCCTTGTCTGTTTCTCTCTCTCTCTCTCTCTCTCTCTCTCTCTATCTATCTCTCTCTATCTATCTCTCTCTCTCGCTAGTCACGACAAGCAGATCTGCTGCCCTCGAGAACCAATTGTAGGAAAAGCGACCCAATGACGCACTCAGGTCTTAGGGGAGAATGCTGTAGATACATGTGGTGTCAAACACAAGAGTAGATTAGAAAAGATCACAGTATCATGATCTGAGGCTAAACCTGATGGAATTTTATTTTTTGTAACATTATTACTGTTAAGATCATAGGTCAAAATATTGTAATATGTATCACTTTAGCTCATCTTTAGCCTTTTTAATGATGCCTTTTTTATTGCATTCATAATAAAACATTTTCAGTACCCTCCTCAGTACGGTATCTGAGGTTGAGAACATTTTGTTGTGATTGGGACTTGGGGTAATTATGTAATTATTAATAAAAAAAAAAGTTTCTGTGTCGTGCTCCACTTCATCTTTTTAAGTGCTTATTGTCTATTATTCCATTAACACATGTCTGAGCACAGGGGTCTCTTCATATCTAAAATGAGGTGATGTAATATTGTTATTGCTGAGCAGGGGGTGAGTTGTGCTGGTGCTGCTAAGAGGGGGACAGGGGCTCTACAGTATGCACAAGTGAATATAAACACATGCATACAAATAAACACACAGGACTGAATGAAGGTCTCTTGTCACATAGAGGGTTAACCCAATCTCAGCTGACACCAACTGTTACCATGGCTCCCTAGCAACAGGATCAGCAGGCTTTGAGGTGAGAGGCAGCTTACTCTGAGTAATTTGTTTAGGGAATGCAATTAGCTCACTGCACTTTCAGCCATTACAAACATTGTTTCAGACCTTCCATTAATGTAAACCTCCATTTGGCTCTTTGTTGATGCATATGTTTCTCCTAAGCTGTCATACATAAAGCATAGCCACAAACAGTCAGGATTAGGCGGCTTAATTAAAATTTTATGCTGACATAGAAGGGATACACAGCTCCACGTTGTGGAAATATCCTCAATGTGGTTGCATATTGGTGTATTTCCCCTGCATGGCCATTGGAGAGGGCTGTCTGCTCCGTGACTTCTGCATCATCTGACCTGATCCAGAAATAATCCACCACCACCTACTTTCATTTGTGTAGAGACCATTAAGGCCAGAAAACAAGATCAGAGCAAAAACTGAGAAGGCTATTTAAGACTTAAGGAAGATGCAAGTAAGGAATAAGTCTAGTAACAACATTTTTATTATTTTCAACAAATTCTTTGAAAAGACCAAAACCATGAATCAGTTGATCTGTTTCTCAATACTTCTTGATTTCCCTAACTTGCCTGTGGGACTCAGCTCCATGCCCATTGGGAGTAAAGAGTGCATTTATTGGGGACTTTTCAGTCACTTATCAATAGACATTTGCTCCTCTATTTAAAACTTACAGCAGCAGGACGGTGTATGTAGGATTGACTCAATATAAACTACAGTGCCTGTGTTCATTGTAGTGAGGGAACATGTCACTAAGTGAAACAGCAGCAGTGGCTCAATGATGTGTTTTTGGACTATGAATATAACATAAAGTACTAAGATATATCAGGCTTTGGCAATACAGGAAATTCTTGTTAGTGTGATCAATTAATTATTAGTTTTAGTCTTTTAACAGGATTTGATGACAATAGTGTTGAGTGAGCTTGTTATTATTCAGAACAAATCGGCTACGGTTTATTGGCTGTCACTGTGCAGGACCAGGTGATTGGTGTGAAAGGGGTTGCTGCCCTGTATGCAGCTGTCTCATGACGGAGAGAGATGAAAGCCACTTTCGACACCTTTGTCCCAACACACATTAAAGGTTCCTTTGAAGGGCACGCACTCTGTGACCACTCTGTGACTATGGTTTCTAGGGAAAGGAGTGGAGTGAACACAGCTGGAGAGAGCACACACTTTGATTAAACTCTCTCTCTCTTTCTCTCTCTGTGTCTCTCTCCTCATCGGCCTTTCTGTTCAGTTCATTAAATCATTCAGAGCTTAGAAAATCCCTGTCTCAACTGTTACAAAATCCAATCAAAGGATTTATCACCTACAAATAGCATTCTTAATACACATTGACATTGAGGAGATTTGTGCAGAAAAAGGCCAAACAATACATTTATTAAGTGCTCGGTTCTGCATTTCTTGATCTTCTGTCCTCCTAGGCTCAACTTTTTCCACGATGTCCCTGATTTCCGGGTGCTTGCCTGTGGAGGAGATGGCACTGTGGGCTGGATCCTAGACTGTATAGGTACACAGATTCTATCCTCTAGAGTAATGACTTGAGTATCACAAAATTAGTCATAATAGAATGCTGACTGCAGTATGAACCATCTCAAACACCTGTTTTTCAAGGTTAAATCAAGTTTATTACAACTTGGATCTTGTATTTTCATAATCTGGCTATTGTTTCTGTTGATTGTAATACTACTGCACTTAATTTAATTGCTGAGATCTGGGAACTGAAAAGAGCCTGTCGGAGCAACAAATTCAAGTAGTCAGGAGGTCAGACAGGTTGTAAATAAACCCCCAGACTGGCCAAACTGTTTTTTCCCAGAAAAACGAAGGTAGACAGTGATCTTTCTACCCAAACTGTCTGTTGTAAACATCGATTTACAGACAAACTTCTTTGACCTTTGATACTTGCCGTAATCATGCACACAGTTTTCCTGTGCAATTAGGGGTTTTTATCAAAATTTGTTTTTTAAGTGATTTAAACTGTTGGCTAGTTTACGACCTGTCTGATTGTCTGACTGCTTGTGTTACTGTCCCATTGCATGTCATTGTAGTGATGTCACCACAGAGTTTAGCAATTAACTTGATAAGTACAATGTTGTCATAAACAATAGAAACAATGGATGCCGCTTTTAAAGTAAGGTCCTAGTATTTCAGAATTTTCCTTTAATTCATCAGCTGACTTAAAAAAAAAACTGTGACCAAAGATATAAGAGATATAAAGAGATTGATCTGTCTGTCTTTGCCTTTGTAGATAAGGCCAACTTTGCCAGGCACCCTCCAGTTGCTATCCTCCCTCTGGGAACAGGGAACGACCTGGCACGCTGCTTACGCTGGGGAGGAGGTGAGACTCTCGCTCAATCATCTTTGTCTGTGTAATCTTTCACAGAACGTCTGTCCCTGCATAGATTGTGAAATTAAAGTTAACCAGACCAGCACAGCCCAGTTAATTTTCATTATCTTCACACAACTATGTTCAGTGACCCACAACACACTCTCCCTTCAGTTGCTTAATAAAGTAATTTGTGTCTTTTCTATACTTGTGTGCTGCACAATCTGATTACCTTCTGTCTTAAATGACAAACCACCTAGTAGAGAAACAGTAGATAGTAACTTAAATCCTCCACATTCCAGTACTCCTCTTAAATCCCACTGACAACGGGTCATGGTAGCCCACTTGTTACAAACTTTATTCAAAGCTTCCAAACTCATTTTTAATTCTAGTTGAGATTCCCAAATCTCCAAAGATACCAACAATATCAGAAGGGAGTTTGGGAAACTGTATAAAGTGACATCTAGAATATATCCATTTGATGGAATGATGCAGCCATGAAACAACACAGAGTCTTGTTTTTCATACAGTGCAAACATCATATAGTTTAAATAAGGAGCTGGGAAAAGTCTTACAAAATATGTAATGTCAGACAGAGTTGAAAAAGAATTTTAAAACCTTAAAGATACTTAAGGGGAAATTAAAAAAGGAAAACTGGATGTTAAGGGGTTTAAACTGAAAAATTACACAGGATGGGAAACTCTGGATAATGAGTCCTGACCAAGGGCAGAACATTCATTTACAGATTTCTTCTTATCATCTAGTGTTAGAGGAAAAAGATAAAGAAATCTGACTGGTACAGTTCAGCTTTGGGCAATTTATCTCCACTGACAAGCTGGCTGATGGTTGGACTAACAGATATTTTAAGGGTGATTGGTTCAGTAGAGACAGAACAGACTTAAAATGGATAGTTGATCAAGTTGACAGCAGTTTAATCAGTGTTAAGGTTAATTTCAGTGCTCAAAGAATGACTGTAGTTTCAGGAAGGCTCTCAGTTGAATACTGGAATACAAAAGGCAGCCAAGTACGTCTGTGTTTTTAGGAAATGAAAACTGAGGAAAGTGGGAACGCTTATGGGACAAATTAAAAACTGTTAATATGCAAAGCACTTGTGCTGTAAATCCTTTGCCAGTCATTGATTTGTTGCAGTACTTTGGGGCAGTAATTAGAATGGCTGGTTATGACGGTTTGATTGTTGCTGCTTGGAAGACCAGCAGAGCACTTACCCAGGCTAACGAATATTTGGTTAATAAGCTGCTAGTTTTAGAGGGCTTTGGGAAATTTGTTGAATAGATTTTCTTTCCCAGAAATGAACACTGACGTAGGAGCTGGAGTCTCTGCAGCCACTTCACTTGATGAAAAGTGTAAGCAAGGCTGGTCGGCATGGCTATAGGAATGACAATAGCAGCTGGTCAGTTGGTTGGTTCAGTCTGAAATATATCAACGAACACTTGGTGAATTGTCATTTGTACATGCATTTGTTACAAGAATGACTGGCAGTTTGGTTTCTTGCGTGTCTACGGCCAGTTGGTTCCCTAACACAAAGTGTGTGGTTGGAAATTAAGGCTGGCTTGCAGTGGGATTTGTGTGGGGCTTACCTCCGATCAACAACAGCAGCTAGCTCCAACCGAAAGCTCCCCACGAGAGTGAGTAGACAGTTCTTGTTAGAGTTTTTTTTGTTGGCAGTGGTTGGTCCCAGAGCGAAACAAAGCTGGGGGTAGTCAGCTTGCAAGTCTCACAGCTAAAGACAAAAAGTTATTCCGGTGTCAAGTCTCTCACTCTCATGGCAGAGAAGCAGATACTTTTAGCCACTCTATTGCATTCATTTAAGAAACAAAGTATTAAATTAGGTCTATTTGTGTTATCAATACGAGGGAGACAAATTGCCATAGTCTGAGCTCCGACTTTATTGAACTTCTTCCTGTTCACATCTAGCAGGAGTGCGTCACCCTCCATAGGACACACCTACATATAACATAGTCATTACCACAATATTAGCCATTGTCATCTGTAGATTTGAGACTGTGAAACTATTCAAGGGCATTTTGTGGTACACGTGTATAATGCACAACATAGCCTAAATATGTGTATGAATGAGCAAACATTCAGGATAAAATCTGGTGATGGACCCAGGGGGAATCATGTGAAATATAATAAAAATAAAATTGGTGTCATATCTTAAGCGTACCAATATGTCAGAGTATGGCGGTATTTATTAATGTGCTGATGACACTGTTGGAACATACTTCCATCTCTGATCACTATCAAGGTGCCTTACTGCCAAAAATAGGCTGTCAGCGGCTGAACAAAACCAGAGGGCTCCCTGGGGTGCTGTCAGGCCTGGGCTGTGTTCTGGGTTCAGAGGTGATGGGGAGGTTGGTCTCAATGAAATGGCTAGCCTAATCAGTGCCATTGTATTTGATGTTTGAACCCATATAATGCACCATTTCACCAATGAAATACAGGAGTATTAATATGGTTAGGGTGAGATAAAAATTATTTAGCAAAGGTGTAGTCAGGACCATTGATTCAAATCTCACATTTACAGTACAGATGCTCACTAGGGTTGATTAAACGTATTCAATTTCTATTTTGAGCCCTCGATTTAAAAAACGTAACCCGTTTCATTACCTCATTCCTGAGCCAATTTCCTGACTTTATTTTATTCTACAATACAAATTGTAGGATATAATGTGAATGAATGAATGAATTACTTTTATAACTTTTTATTATTGTGTCATGCATACAACTATGCCCAGCCTGCCTGCATGGGCTTACAAGACACTATAAATTCACATAAGCCATAACCAGAGTGCTGCATATACATCTCCAAACAACAGGAAAAGTCTAAAAAAAAAAAAATAGAGGAGCAACTTAAACAACTTTTACAATCAAATCTTCATGACATCATTCTCAACAGCAAAATTCATAAATCACTGTCAGGAATATTATATAGTACTGGAGAAATCAAAGTAAATACTAATTATATAGCTTCTTTTCAAACGCAGCAAACTTAAACACATCAAAAGAGCCATTTCAATTTTTTCTCATCATCTCTACACCAGAATATTTAAAGGTTTTTGAAATTAGATCACTTACATCATCATAATTTGAACTGTACAAAAGAAACTGGCACTCAGTGTCCACTTCTGCCAGATCACAAAGTTTCAACCTGAAAAATGTTCAAATCTACCAACCTCAATGACCAAGAATACCACTTCTCAACTGTGCAACTAAAGATATCATATGTTGGGGCACTTCTATGTGCTAACTCACTTGCCTCAAATTGCCCCCTGAGGGATGAATAAAGTACTTTTCTTAATCTGTAGAACTAGATTCTTCACAAATATTGCAAATATAGCAAAATATTGCTCTTAGATTTTTCCTCTTTGGAAGTAAGGGACCCATAGCCCAAACCTTGAAAAACAGACATCCTCAGGCCCCCAAAGCAAAAAGTATGTGGACACCCCATCACCTTTGGTCATATCCTTTCTGGTGTTCATTTTAGTGCATTTGCTTGTATTTTTAGTCCTTGCACCTTTCTCTGTGGCTTTCCTTGGCAGGTTACGAGGGCGGCAACTTGCTGAAGTTCCTTCGAGATATCGAGCACAGCACAGAGGTGGTGCTGGACCGCTGGAACATAGACATCGTCCCTGACGACAAGGAGGAGAAGGGAGACCCTGTCCCCTACAGCATCGTCAACAACTACTTCTCCATTGGAGTGGTAAGAAGACATTTACAGAGTATAACATTATATATGACTGATTCCATGAATTCGGAATTTGAAAGGAAAAAAAATCCAAACTGAATATTTATCCATATTTGTGTACAACTTGTTCCTTAGAGAACTTGAAAAGCATAAGACTTATTATATATTATTATATAGTGTATAAGACTATATAATTATTTATGTTATTTACCAACAGTTATCAGTAGATATTAGTAGTTATATTAATATCTATTTTTATGATCTCCTGGTACTGGCAATAAGAGTGAAACAAGCCCTGATTTGACATTGCACAAATCATCTGGAACAATGCACTGCTGGGAAGCTAAGATGTAGAAGACACAAAAACATCAGTTTCCATGTTATTCAGTGATGACCAACTCTAAGCATGACTGTGTTTCATGGCTAGTTGACACAGAAGATCTCAAAGAGCTCAAAAGATTGAAAACTTGTCTGGTCTTTCCTGTACATTTTTCTCCTAGAATATAAAACACAATTTAATAAAAACGTTGGTAAAGACATATTTAGAAAGTTTGTCTTGTCAGAAATTGAATTATATTAAGCTAAGCAAACCCCGTAATACTTTGATTGTAAATTTAAACCAGTATTATCACTGTATATGTAAAACCATAACTAATTTCATAAATAAATAAATTATGGTATCAGATATCAGATATATTGTTTTTTTGGAAATATGAATTCCAGTCAATAGGTATCCGTAGGCCACAGAAGACATATACATCCTGTCCCCAAATTGTCTGATTGAGACATAAAGTATTTGTTACAATAACAACATGGTGACAAAGATTATCTGGTCTGTGTGGACATAAGCAATTAGTAGATTCATTGGTGAATTTCTGCTCCCTCTTGGCCAGGTTTCTTCTTTTAATTAGTGGAAAGAAAACATGCTGCCAGGTTCCAGTTGCTTAGCAACCTTTTTATCTTGCTGTGTCCTGATGGAGGTACTAGCATAAAGGCTCAGGGACGTTTATATGGAGGTGACAAACAAGGCCTTCATGAAGCCTCTGTGATGCTGGTCTGCTGATTTACCTTCAGTGTAGTCAAACAGTGGATGTGTTCCCGCTGCAGATCATGTCAATAGTGAAATGTGTTGTTGAGGGATTCACAAAGTTACAGGACTTCACCACTTCTGTTTTGTGGTTTGGACACACTGGAACGAATCTGAAGCTACAGGCTTTGCAGGCGTCCCATAAATAGCTTGCACCCTAATTTTTTCTCATTCAGTACTGGTCAGTAAGAATGAGCCTTCACTCGTGTACCAGCACAGCAAATAAACACCATCATATCTAACATGTAATTAGAAGCTATACTTTTCAGTATAGCAATGGAAACCAGACTGGTAATCTTGGTGTATTGCCAAACTTTAAGCTGAGTCATCACCATAACCGCTAATGTAGGAGCCATCTGCTGTCTTTTTTTTTCCTTGACATGACATCCTTCCATGACAGCACTATTAATTTGATGAATAAAAATAACACTTACACTTCTACCTCATCAGATATACAATACACATGACTATAAATAAACAACAGTGAAATAAGTGTGAAGAGGACATATGTGCACAGGTAGAAATTAGAGGGCAAGTTTTGGCAGGAAGAGGATGCACCACTGTGACGTTACACAACTGCACTCCTGCTGATATGTGCATGTGTGTCGGTGTAAATGCATTACACATACGCATTAACACTAACCTATGTCTTTGCTTGCTGTAAGGCCATTCTGGTTGTATCTTGCCCTGGCTATACAGTTTTTTAATCAAAGATGCAGCAGTAACTGAATCAACTTTGACCTTCTCCAAACAATGATTCTTTCTTCTCGAACACTGGGGGCAAAGGAGGGAGCATTGTCTTCTTTGTGGCCTGGATGTCACTGCTAGTGCGTCAGATTGATGGAAACAATTGTATTTGACAGGGTTTTTTTAGTACAATTATGCTTATTACTACATTTTATCTCTTTTATTTCTCACTCTGGGATAGAATTACTGCCATCATTCAAATGTTTCTGCATCATCATTGTATACTCACATACAATAGTCTCCACAAGTGGAAAGTAACCAAGTTTATTTATGAGTCTATAGTCTGATTTGAGGTGATTGTGCTTTCTTGCGATTATTTGCATCCCCACTACTAATATTATACATTTGACTCCATTTCATTTATGTGAGGTCTGCATTTACTTAAAGATTTCATGCGTAAAATATAGCAGAAGATTATTGCTTTAATAAACCTGCCTGTACATACTGTAAGTTAGTGGCTTGGGGCTACCTGGACCAGCTACAACATCAAAAGGCCATAATGAGTATGTTTATTTTTGCTGACAAGTACTGTATATATAGCCAAAGCCTAATATAACATATTCTTCTGTGCCATAGACCTTCATTGTTGTCCAAAAACTATTAAAGATACACTAGTGAGCTACACCATTGCTCTGTTCCTTTGTTTCGATGAACATGGGAACTGTAGATTACTTTGTGTTGTTCCCACATACACTGCCCTGCCACAGTAAATACTTGAATTGCACCAAATATGTATTAGTGTGTGCTGAAAAGAGTCCCCAACAAATTCATTATTGACTGATGTTTCAGTAAAGTTTGTTAGAACTACAGTCTTTTTTAAAATTAAATGATAAATTTGTGACCCATTTTTAAAGTCCCCCTCCACTCAAAAAAGGTGTTTTGCTTATTGTGACTTCAGCTGGAGGTTTGACCTTCACTGTGCAGAATGATGTACGTAGGTGCATATTCATCCACTGAAGGGGGAAAGTTTCTCTGTGCTCACCGAAAATCTGAGTTTACGCGTGACATCACAACTAGTTTAGAGACAATCCAGGACCAGTATGCAAGCGGGATGTGGAAACTTGCAGTAGATATAGTAGAAGAAGTAGATGTAATCAGGTAATTTAACTTTTTTTGTGGAAAAAAAAATGTTAGACACAAATTGTTATTCAAAGCAGAGTATTCTTATGTGTCTTAAAACATGTCTGGAGGGGATCTTTAAAGATGTACATCTTCAGTAGGAATCAATGGGCTTGGGACTGAATGCCACAGACAGAGTAAAGAAAGAGTAAAGTAATGAAAGACGGACAAACACATTGTTGGTTTTGATCTTCTCATGAGATTTGTTGACAGTAAAAAAAAAAATACAGAATAACAATGTACAAGCCGTCTGTGTAAAACTGTGATTGACTCTCAGGTTCTGACAACACTCCAACGTGGCATGGCCATTACACCAGTCGACAGATCGCTGTGCCTCCAGGAGCCATAGTGACAGATGGCTGAGTATCTGGGTGCATACAAAACCTGAGCAAACCAATCTCTGACTCACACCAATGATGTAGCCATTAGTAACCCTCAAATCTGGTTTACTAACCATACAGGGTTTGCGTTTCCTGCCATCCCATCACAGACCTTGCTACTCTAGGTTTGGTTGCTATGGAGATGGGAGGCTGGCAAGGCTGAATCTGAAAGCTTCCACAGTCATCTGTCCTTTATCTCACCGACTTAATTGTGGATGACATGGTGTGGAGCATGCGGTTGGCTGAGCCAAGGCACTCAGAACTGCAGATAAGAAGGTATATTATGTGATTTCTGTTTCAAACTGTGCCTGAATTTTAGATTAAATAACATTTTATAGATCCCCAGGGGTGAAAATAAGTTTTTTTGTTTTCACTTTGTAAGTGCAAAAATGTTTAAATTTGGAAAATGTAAAAAAAAAAAAAAAAACATACCTTGAGAAGTTGTTTTTAACTTCTTTATAGAAATTGAGGATTTAGTCCAACCATTGTGCTGCTGGCAGGAGCAAGTGGATGTCTAAAGGGGCAGTGAGGAGTGAGCTAAACGTGAGGACTGGCAGTACTGAACTAAGCAGAGAGGATAGTGATGAAAATATGTGCGAAGACTCTGCCTCATGTTTCAGCTTCACGTGGCTCCATATAATACCATACTGTCGCATTTTATAAGTCCATTAGTTACGTCACAGATATTTCTTCCCTTGTTTTAGATGTATGTTAATATTCAAGTTGATTCACTAACAAATATTAAAGTCATGTAAAATACTTTAAAAGCATTTGAGTATTGAATAAAGAAAAGCCTTTCATTCACAAATAATGGCAGCAGATTTAACGATCAGTGTACAAATGCATGTCGGTGTCGGTTCCTTAAAGTGTCTTCACTTGACCTGCAGCCTGGAAGGAATCTTGTGAGAGGAATTTGAGAGAAGGAAATCACACCATGTCAGCAGCCATTAAAGATGCCACCTCATGTTGCAGTGAGGACCTTGATCCCTCTGCAGAGCATTTCTCTGTGTGTGGGTTTCTGTAGTTGGGTACACAGATGTAAATGTGTATGTGCATGCACTTGAATGCACATGACTGTGTGTCTGTGTATCCTGCAAGCTGATTCCCGGTGTTAATTGCCAATTCCTAATGTGCACCACAATCCCTTACTTTGCCATTAGCCTGACTAGTGCTGACTATCCTGTGCCTCTTCCTGTCTTTTCAAACATCTTTTCATTAACATTTTCCAGTTTTTTAACAAATGAGCATATGTAAAAAAAAAAACAAAACAAAACATGACAGCATAGCATAGAGTCGTAAGAACACAATAAAAGAAAAAAAAGACTAAATAAAACCCCACCCAAAGAAAAGAGGTCATAGACTGAAGTCCATAGATAAAGTAAGTAGAAAAAAACATAATAATAATAAAGATAAAACAAGTTTTAAGAAATTACAGTAGCGATTGTAAGGCACAGTAGGTAGGCACAATAAATTCATAAAGTCTGGTTTGCACTAAATAAATGAGGTGAGATGAAGCACTAACAACTAGGTTAGTATTGTAGGAGTCAGCAGAGGTGCCAAGGGTGTGTAGTGTCAGAGTATACTTTCAGTTTCAGTCTAAAGAAAGCAGTTATGAAAGAATGTAAAAAAGGGTTCCTATATTTTATGGAATGGATCTTCTCTACTTGTAGACACTAGTGCAGTTCCCATTCAAAATGGGTCTGTTCGCAATGGGACGATTGCTTATTATTTCTCGATATATATATATGTATATGTGTTGTTTGTCCAGTTATCATAGAATTTCCATTTTTCTGAGCATTTAAAGGACTTCTCATCCATTTTAGCGTCACAGTTCATTTATGACAGTAGTTTCTTTCTAAAAGTAACACCAAAAATGTGTGTCTAGTGAATTTCGGGCCTGTATCTTTATTCAGACATGCAGATACAAAGAGACAGGACACAGCAGGATGTCAGTCATTTTAGAGTCTGGATTAAGTTCATTGCCTTTAAATTGTGATTATCTTTCGGGAGAAACAAGTCTGACAAAACAATAGCACTTGAATAAAATTGGCAAGGGAAATAAATACACAGCTCTGTCAGAAACCAACAGCCCAAATAAAAAATGATTCTGTAAAATATGTGCTCAAACCTCAATACACCAGAAAGCTACAGATTCAGTAATTTGCTGAAAACAGCCTGCTGCTTTCTAGATGCATGTCTGAACTCCCTGTGAGACACTCGATAAATTCAGGCTGAGGATATGATCACCCAGCTGATTCCCCTCTGCAGACAGTGCCAGTTGTGTTTGTTTGAGCACTCAGACAAAGCAGAGGCTCTGCTGAGGGGAGATGAACTGAGATCAGCTCCCCTCAGCAACGGTTGGTGAGTGTTTGCCTTTGTGCCACCAGAATATCTCGTAAATTGAGAGGAGGTTAAAGGAGGTTAAAGTAAGAAGACTTTAAAGTTACTCTCTGACACCACTGCTTTCAACATGTAACCTGTTATGAGAGGGTACTGAGACAAAGGCTCGATAAATTTAATGCTGTCCTGAGCAAGAGTGTGTTATTGTTTATTCAGAAAACAGCCAAGGCAACAAGGAAAAGAAGGTGAGCCTATAAAATTTTGTGTATGTGTGTGTGTGAGAGAGAGAGAGAGAGAGAGAGGGAGAGAAGGAGAGAGGGAGTATCGCTGGCACAGACTGAAGGTCAGGGGAAGTATCAGTGACAGGAAGTCAGCGGCTGCCAGGTTCAGGCCAGGTTACCATGGTAATGAATGGCCGTGCTGAGTGACACCTGGCTGGTCTTAAAGACAGGAGGAAAGGCACTCAAAGACACAAATGGTCAAACACGTGGACATACAAATACATTCACACACATACAGTACATATACCTAGACAGCTTATCTTGTAAACAAAGTTATTTAAAGTCACTGTTTCCAACCAGAACATATTTTTTTCTTCATTTCTTTCCTGATAAAACATTTGAAAAAGCAGTTTTTTAAAACCTGCATCGTTGACTAGCTGGCAGTCTTCTTCGCTGCCACTGATGGCAGATTTCTATGTTTCTTGGCACATTATGGCCACCAACTTTTGATCAGTTAAATGGCGTAAAACCATTGGCAGGAATGTGTATTATGATGCCCACATGCCTGAACACTTTCCAAAAGATACAAACAAAACAGCGACCTGCTCTTAAAACCGCTGCTCCATAGCACTACTATTCATCAAAAAGTCCACAGGGTACCTTTAAGATACTCTAGGATCCTTCATCTCCTTCGGTTATGTGTTGCATAACTGAGCTCACAGACATACAGCACATATTTCAAAAGCCAAATTTCTTATTGTTTTATTATCATATCATAAATTCTCATATAAAAGCCAGTAATCAAATAATGGCATAGTTTCAAATACTAACTGGGGTGTGGCCAGAACAAACAAATTAAAAAACACATCAAAGGGGAGTGGAATTACGTGTAGCCCACTTGGACAGCTCTCGTGCAATGCGAGCTTACAACCATTTACAGTGCTGTCCTTTCATCCCATCCCAGGAGACTTAATCATTCACATTTGGCCTCGTGTGACAACTCCAATGACTGTCGCCTCAGGTGACTCCAACGTCTCTTAATGACTGTCGTTATAACAGCCAGGGCAACTCCAACGACTGCCATTTACACTTGGCCTCAGGTGACTCCAATAATTCTTAACGAGTGTTGTTATAACAGCAAGGAGCACTAACGAACCAAGTGGTATCAATGACCTTTATAAAGACCCCACAGAGGTTAAATACCTGGGAATCCCCACCAGTCAGTCAGAAGTGAAGAAGCCCCTCGGATGAAAGGCAGAACGTCTTGAAGTATCTACAACCAAGAAGTCCAGTTGCCTTCGACTCAATCCTCTCTGGATGATGGCTCACATGGTAAATTTAGTATAATGTCCATCATCACAGCATTAATTCCTTCAGTCAGTGTCATTTTCAACACTCTGCCGCTCTCAGTTCCTATTTTTAACAGAGTTACCTGCGTCATCCACCTATTAATTCCACATTTCCATTCTCAATTAACGTTAATGTGCCATCAGTGAAATCAGACACTTCCTATAGATTTTTCACATTAAAAGCCAACCAATATCAGGCAGGCTGGAAGACTTTATATGTGAAAAATCAGATGGAAGTTTTGAGTTGCATTCGCAACTTAACATTGGTCGGGAAAAACAAAAAAGTAAAGAAATTTATCAATCAATTGGTGAAACAGTATTTCCGTTAAAGAAAAGAAACCGAAAGCAGCAGAGGAGTGAGTATGACGTGTCTCTTGTACTGATGGAATTAGTGCTGTGGAAATGGACATTATACTGAATTTATCAAGATAACAGTAGGAAATTTTGAGTTTGCATTAAATTAGAAATAAAGGCCTGTCTTTAATGCACGCCTGTCCCAGATAAAAGCCTGGTTCTTTCTGACACTTAAATAAAGGCACCAGACACAATTTGAAAATTTACAGTTTATAGGTACGACTGTTTTAACACTGAAAAAAGAGGTAATAATATTGTTAATTTAATCAAAAGAAAAAGAAATTATAGAGTTTCAAAAATATCTTACTTTTCACTTAAAACAAAGCACTGTTGATATTATATGGAAGCCCATTGCTGCCATGTAAAAACTATGCTTATTTATGAAAATGTACTTATTTCTAAATGATGAGATATGTCAAAATAATGAGATGCTAAATTATGAGATAGTAAGTCAAAAGTGTGCTCATACTTCAACTTACCATTACTTATTTTTTATCTTGCCTAACATTTCATGTATTTTTTTTTTTTAGCAGAAATGGGCTTCCATAATGTAAGCAGTATTAAAAGATCTATGTTAAGTTTTTCGTAATATTAGATAATCAAGAGCTATTTCTCTTTGTTAAATCAGTAATCTCAGCTCACTCTGTATCATGCATGCTAACCTGATTGCCCCAGTATCATAGGAGATGAGAGATTTGAGGCTCACTATATGACATTTCTTTTTGACATTAAGCTAACTAAGCCTCTAACCAGAGGCCAGTGAAACACAATAGGGGTGAACTGACAACCTATTTATCCGCTGGGTGCTGTGGGTCCCACTGAGGTGACATTTTCCAGCCAGTGTTTTTGTTGTTGTTTTTTGTTGTTTGTCTCTCTCTTTTCCCTTCCTCCTTTTTCACATCACCCATCCAGCATCTAGCACCTCCTCTTGCCCCCACACACCATGTGCAAAACTTCAAACGGCAAGATCAAAACAACCTTCATCACACAGGCAACTATAAGCGATAGCAAATGTCACATATTGTTAATGCCAGATTTTTCAGTAGGGCAGAATGAATAAAAGTAGGACTGGTCAGCGATTGCCTGCAGCAGGGGACTGAGAGCAGATTTGGTGACATGAAACAGCCCGTCATGTTTTGGAAAGCTTTGCGGTCGCTTTGTGTCATTGTCTGGCCGTGGTCCACATGCTGTGCTGGACTCTCTGCCCACAATGTATCAGAATCAGTAAAAACATAACTCCCTCTTCTGTCCACATGGGACAAAGGCTCCTCAGGCAGATTATTAACAACTTCCCCTCACTGATTTGTCCAATGTTTTCCTCTTTTATCTACCCTTGTTGTTGTGATAAATAACCTTGCCATGAGAATCAGAATAGTAAGCTTTTTAGTTTGAGCTCTGTGGGCAAAGTTAGCTTCGTGTGTCTTGGGTTCATTGCAGAGGAGATCGCCTGTGATGTCTCCTCGCACACCAGGTTTCAGTATCAAATTCCCGGCCAGTTAAAGCAGCAGATGCAGCTCTATTTTAAGATCTGATATTCGCTGATGCTGTGAGATCTCAGCACATCGGCGTAGCGTCTGGTTGAGGAGGTGCAGTGCAGCAGGCCGGTAGCACCAGTGTATGGTTCTGACGGTGACAAGTGGGGGTGCGTATGATAGCACCTGTCCACCTGTCTTGTCACAACCTTCCGTTCTCCTTGTTGCAGAGCACTGAAACACCTGCACAGGCAGGCAGGGTGCCAGGCTGTCATCACAGATAAGTTTGCCTGTCCAAGATGGAAGATGCAAGACTTCTGTGGAAATATACACCTCTATTATTAGTGCCAGTGACAAAAGAGGATGCTAAAGATAAATGGTTTAACTGGAACACTGTAGATTCACCAGGAAATGAATTAGCACATAGGTTATACTCGCCTCTGCCCACAGGAAGTGGAAACTTTGATGATGAGCTGGGTGGGAAATATTTCACTATCATACTGTGTGGAGTTTACAGATGTTACATTCAAACATACATGCAATGTATTTTTATTGATATTTAGATTTTAAGCTTGGTGCTTTCACACTCTAAATTTGTCTTACTTTCATTATAAAATGTACAAGATATGTATTGTGTATAATAGTTTGAGCATTTGTAGAAGAATACTTGTATCTCCAGCTTTACCACTAATAATTTTATAAGTATATATGTGAAATGAAGCCGTTTTACTGATTTGTGAAGCTAAGCCCAATATCTCAGAGTAGTCACTGTACAAAGAACAGCTTGATCATCAGCCCTTCACTTATTTATCTCATGAAATTATAAAGCTTCCAATTTCTCCAAAATTACAGATGCATAGTGACCATGTCCCCCTCTGCTTATTGTACCAGCTTATTTAATTTTAACAGTACATTCAAAAGACAGATTGAACTTATATGAGAGTGTCTATCAAATTACATTACTTGATTAAAGGGACAGTTCATCGCAAAATCAAATACATTTTTCCTCTTACCTGTAGTGCTATTTATCCATCTAGATTGTTTCGGTGTGAGTTGCCGAGTTTTGGAGGTATTGGCTGTAGAGATGTCTGCCTTCTCTCGAACACAATAGAACTGGATGGCACTTGGCTTGTGGTGCTCAAAGCATCAAAAAAAAAATGTACTTGAAAAGCTCAATAGCAATGTCTCTTTCCAGAAATCATGACCCCATTACTCAAGATAATCTACAGACCAGACTATTTTCTTTCTACTAAACTACACCTGCCAACCATGAGTAGATGCGTGCTTCCTTCTGCGCGGTTTTACAGCCTGTTTCATAATCATCTCTTACTGACTTGACAACGTCTTTGTGTCCTTATTGCTTTTATGCATCAACCATGTTAACCACCCATGTTAGCAATCATGTGTCTTGTCTCTGTTAAGAACTTAAAGCGGAACCAGATGATGTTATTATACAATGACAGAGTATAGGAAGGAGTCCTCAATTCTGCGTTTTATGCGTTAACATCATTACTGACTCCACCAGCAGAGTGACACTTTCCATCCACCATGCTCTGGTGCTGTATGCCATCTCCTTCACATGAATCCCATATAGGAACATCTATGTTAGCCATACCACTTCCTATGACATATATTAGATGTAATCTCTGATGCCATGCATCTTGAATTTCTTTTATATGTACAGTGGCTGTTTATCTGTGAGAGACAAATCACATCCTCAGGCCTGAGTGGAGCAGAAGCAGCTCTGGTCAAGCTCAAGCTGCAGTCAAATTGAGGCTGCTCTGTTCAATTGATCACATCCACTCAAAGCTCAAGTGTCCAGAACACTACTGTATACTGTATGGCCACAGTATACACACGTTTTGTACAATATTCATGATATTCATGTGCTGCTGTAGTCTTTATGTTAATATGACAGCATTCAATTGAGACTTGAACCACAATGGAAGTATTATGGACATTGTCCACACAGTTACGTAACAAGGTGCATGTCTGAAAGGAGCTTTAAATCTATATTCTTCTTATTAATTAAACATAAAGCACTATTAGAGGCTCTTGTGACTACCAGGTTTTTGAAATAGCTTGATAGCTTGAGATTAATGAAAAAGGTTGAGTAGAGGAACATTATATAACATTTCTCCATGCTTTAAGATGTCAAACACTGATGATGCTGTTGTGACAGCATGATCCCCAGCTGGGGTTTACGTATGTCCATAAGGAAGGTCATACTGAGGCTGCTCTTGTGACTGATCAGGGTTACATTCACCTCTGCCCCAGAGGTCAGGGGTTAAGCACATGGGGAGAGGGGGGCAGGGTCCCGTCTGAGCCCTGCTCAGGTCAATGTGTGAGCTTTCATTCAGTGCTGCGTTGTGTCATAAGTTAGAGCTGTATTTTACTTAGTATTTTACGATGTCACCCAGCTTTAGTCTAAATTACTGCAGTACATGATGAGGAGTTTGTCTGAGTGGGGATGTTACAGAGACAACTTGACTTCACTGGGCGACACTGTTGTCAATTAGAAAGTAACATTAGATCTAATGGAAAATTCACATTTTGGGTCTTATTGTGGTAGTTTTGGTCAATGTACCGTTATCTTTAAATTGTTTACCTGTACACCGCTGTCTGTGTTGATGTTAGAGCTGAAACTAACATCTGTTTCATTATTGATTGATCTCCTAATTACTTTCTCGATAAAGCAATTAATTTTTTGTCTATACAGTTTTAAAATTGCAAAAAATGACAATTAGAATTTTCCAGAGCCCATGGTGACATCTTTATATATCTTGTTTTGTCTTACCAAGAGTACGAAAACCCAAACATATTAAGTTTACTATCATAGATGGCAAAGAAAAGCAGCAAATCATAACTTTGGATTAATCAATCATTGTTTCATCTCTAGTATGTATATAAGACGTCAAAGTCAGCCAGCAGTTTGAACAGAGAAATAGTTCTTCAAAGCAAATGACAGTCACAATGGAATATTAGGAAACTAACATCTAATGTTTATCTTTGTCATGCCTCCAAATATATGCTTTTTATAGCTGGGCTAAGATTGGGCCTTTTTAAAAGCCATCTGAGGCTTCCTTTGGCTTCACTGGACTTTGTAGTAAAGTTGTATGTCTAGTAGAGCACTGAAGTCTATGATCTTGACAGTGATGGTGGTGAGTACAATCATATGCTAACCTGTAGGTATACTGGTCAAAACTACAATAGTAAAGGGGCGGATATACTTCAAAATTGGACTGTATGCACTGACCAGGACTCTTTCAGACATGGGCAGATGACAAAGTGTATGTCACACAGACCACTGCAGCTACGCAGATGCAAAAATAATAAATTGTCCTGTAGGTAATGTTGTCTCTCCTCTTCTCTCCTACAGGATGCCTCCATCGCCCATCGCTTTCATCTGATGCGGGAAAAGCACCCTGAGAAGTTCAACAGCAGGTGAGGGAATGGGATATTTAGAATACAGGTACAAGGAGCGAAGCACAGCCACACTAACGTTGATAGTAGCATTTCACATGATGTTTAACCAGTCAAAAAGACTGATGACCTTCCCTGTTCCAGTGTCTTAACACCATTAGCTAACAAGCAATCTCATAACCAGCTACTGAACTCGCACTTTAATCTGGAAACCCAATATCACCCTGAGCTGCAATAATCAGGAATCAATAATAGGACAAAACCTGCCTGCACAGTTGGATCATTATATTGGCAGTGCCTCATCTGTGTTAACTGAGCTATGAAATGAGAGTGCATGTAACAAAAGTCCAACTGGGCCAGGTCTATGGTTTCCATGGACATAATGCAGCCATGGCTTCACTTACTGATTGCTTTTTTTTTTTTTTTTTTTTCAGTTTAGGTATATATGTTTTCAGTTAATTAATAATGTAAGTCAAATGAAGGGTTGATTATCTAGAAATAGTACTATTACAATGCAGGAGAGCTGAATGAATTCAGTTAGAGACAGTTATGACGTAAATTGATGTTAACATCCTTCTACTAGCAGAGAAGGTACAGTATCTTCAAATGGCAGCCCATGACGACAAGTGCATACCCATCTAATTAATTGTTATATAACGTTGGAAGCTGCCTCAGTCTGACTAGAGAGGGAGAGAGGTCAGCAGAGAGAGTAACAGTGATCCAGAGTCAGATGAAAAGAAATATCTGAGCAATGATGCATACTGCCGTTAGCAGCGCAAGCTCAGAAAGCTGAATTCAGTCTTGTCACACCAGTAAGATATATACGTGCATAAGAGACCTTTGCAGCCATAGAATCTGTCTTTATCTGTCTGTGACATACAGGCTTTCTGATAAGTTTTAAGTCTCAAATGTAATCGGAGATAGCCCTGATGATAACCTCATTAGATTCTTTTTTTCTAAACTTTAAAAAGCTCTCTCCAGAGCCACAAAAGGCATTACATTTTTTTTTACAGGCTATTAAACTGATCTTCATATGTAAATGGGTGGAGTGCCCATTAAACTGTACCATGTTTCTGGCCATATTCTATGTGTTTCCTATTGTCAGTAAATCCTCTGAAAAATGTTCCTGAATAGATAAAGCTTGATATAGCTTATTCCTCTGTATCATAGATCTGCATTGTTGATCAATGCATCGATGAGCCAAAGTGTTTTGTTTCAAGTTGATCCCACATACATCACCCTGCTGCTGGAAATACTTGCTACTGTAGCGCACCAAATGTTTATTAACCTGGTTTTGAAAATAGTCTCTAACAAATGCACAATTTACTCCTGTTGAAGTAACGTTTGCTAACAAGACTAAGAATCTAAAGCCATGCTAGCAGCTCTGTGAGGGTGTACCCTGGTACAGTTGCTCACAGTGACAAGACTAATATGCTGGTGTATAATGTTCACCATCTTAGTTTAGCATGCTAACATGCTAACATTTGCTAATCATGATCAACTAAGTAGTCAGGATATGGCTAAAAAAGACTAAAATGCCCAGACTTTTACTCAACTGAAACTTGATGAGGTTGACTAAATGTGATAAAAACTAACAAGGACATTTGACACAGGACTAAGACTAAATAAAAAAAATAGCTGACAAAATTAACACTACATTGGCCTTTAAATATAAACATTAGCAACCTCAGCACCATGACCAACACCATCCACAAATATGAAAAGTTGTAGGGAAAACACCGCCTTTGATGTCTCCCTCCTGTCATTTCCAGCAGCCTTTTGCTGTGGCCACATGTCTTTCTGACGACTCACTCAGATTCACAGCTGAGAACAAACACCAGCAGTATTCACACGGCCTCTGTAGACTGATACTGTAGCCCTGAGGTGAATGACAGTTGATGAGTCGGCCAGTTGTCTTCGCTGTAGCCTGAGACTGGGGTGTGTGTGTTAACAAACAGATTGACATATTTGTGAATGTGATGTGATGAAGTGTTTCCTAAAACTAACCTTTATGCAAAGCATTGGCTGGTGTCACTGATGCATGCAGAGTTGCACCAGTCATTTGCTTAAAAGCCATTCTATGTGTAGTGTACATTGTCTGTGTGTTTGTACTTAAATACGCACATAAGCATAAATCCCTGAAGGCGTGGCTCTGAAGGTTTAAAATCACTAGTTGTCTAAACAGTAAAAGAAACCATAAACTGAACCCTCACCTTGTCCACTTTTACTTTATCTGACGACTCAGTAAAGTATAAAAGCTTGTTTTGAGTGCCAGTGACTCACTTGGGACTTTGGTATGCTTAGCTGGTGTTTCATGTTGTTTGCATGATGACAACAACATATATATCGCTGCTTTCCTCCACAGTTAATTAGTCTACATACTGTAGAATAAGAGCTAGTAGAGCAAGAGAGAGAACAAGAGAGATGACTTGTTTACTCTTTGAAATTCAATAATTAATGCCTAAGTTACCATCCCCAGTCCCATATCTATTTCCAGCATCACAGGCAGAAGGAAGAGAGGGTGATAAAAGATAAAAGAAAGATACCTCTGTTCTCTGGAGGCCCTCTCTTTGATGCATTAGACAAGGGCCGGAGTAAAAAGATGTAAAGCATTTATGTGGAGAGCAGCAGACATATATTCACAGTCCGCCAGATTAAATCAGAGGTTAAACACATAAAGCTCTCTCTTTTTTTTTTTCAAAGAGACGCCTCGAGACTTCACTACTGTTGCTTTTTGATGGTATGAAACAATTTCTGTTCTACTGACTGACAACCGCATCACTATGTGAGCCTCTTATGGCTCCAATCAAACTGTAGCTCCAAGCGAGAGTGTTCACAAAACATGCACTATATTGACAGTCACCCACACTCAAAATAATACCAACAGTCTGATCTGCACTATTTACAGTAAGCCAACACTGGAGTTTATTGTTCTTCTGTGAAGTTTCTTCTTCAGGACTTCCACAGAGCAACAGACAGCTGATGGACAACTGCAACTGTTCTGTTGTAGTCTGACTGATGTTTTGGCAGTATAAATATCCGTCCTTTTTACAGCAATTTGAATTGAAAGGAGTCAGTGAGGAGAACGAGCAGTTTACTCTCTACGGGTGAGCAGATGATAGATCACCTTTGACCTGGTGAGGGAGGCCCATAGCTGCATGGAGCACTTAGCTCAGTG